>NC_071288.1:13067500-13367500 GCF_943734705.1 Anopheles coustani
TATAGATTGGTTATTTAAAATGTATCTTTAAGCAATACGGCCAATCCGTCCCTTTTGAAAACTAATTAATAAATATTTAGATTAACTGTTTTGCTTTATATCATTCTACTTCTGCATATTAAACAATCTTAAATGTTAATTAGGAAAAAGCCTTCTAACATATATCTCATATCGCTTTCTTATCTTGCATAAGATGTGAAACTTTCTTTCATACAAGTTTTAATCACTTTAAGCTAGTGCTAACTCATTCTTTAGTATTGTAATGCGTGTAATTTAAGAGCTGCTTTGTGCAAGATGAGCAGATTAGCAAGATGGTTCATAAAATTATGCATCTTCCCTTATTTTACCAGCTTTCACGCCGTCATAACCGGATTCATATTCTATTTGTCTTTCTTCCCTTCGTTGTATGCCACATGAAAGATTTGTGTTATGCTCTTATCTAACATATCCCATGTTTGTTTCATTTTCGAGATCGAATGAAATCCAACCCTCACAAGAATGTTCCAGTCAGTGTGCGTACACCTGCAGCGTGTCAATCTCTGTCGCTAGCATTAAAAGCGCTTACGATTGCACATCTTCAGGCGTTTGGTAACGTTTTCCTGTTACGCGAGCCAAACCTTCCCATTTTGCTGGCCCAAAGTATGTCAGTAAGATCAGTCCCTCTGTGACGCTGATACTAGGTGACAATGTGTTGATGACAGTGTGTCAACAAGAGGTTACTAGGTGCCAAATCGGCTTCCGGCCAGACCGAGGACGGGGAAAGTGGGCGGATGAAGAGAGAATATTCACAACAAAAAAATGCCCACCGAGAGAAGGCTTGGCATCATAACGCTCAGGTTCGGAGGAAAGGAGACTGTAATTCCAGAAGGTTGCAGCATATGGAAGTAGCCACCGAGTGCCAAGCATAAAACATCCGACTGTTGGAGATATAATGCACAGCACCACCACCATGAGACCCCAGGGGCTCCCCCAGGGAAGAATAGACGATCGTATATCTTACGCCATTCGAAGCAACTTCCTATCGCCGAAGAACGTTGTAGTCCTTTCACCTACGAAACGCTTCACTCACTCTGTCTCTGTCGTTCGGGATATTTTCGCTTCTGTCACGCCTGACTTTATGCTTGGCTTCTATCCGGCTTTCCGCCCTTCCCTGTGCGGTGCGCTCAGCCCCCGTCAGCGGTGTTTCATTCTCATCGACCTCTATTACCCTTTGGCCCGCTTGCGCAATCTTTCTATAAAGATGATGCTGATGGCTCTTCTTTATGCTCTCCTTTATGATTTCCACTTCACCGCGTTTCCCAATGCTTGCCTTCACTGCTTTTGCCATCGCTTTCTCTTTTTGCTTCGTGTTGTGCTGTGTTGGGCGCTCCTTCTCGCACGGTACAGCAGGGATGCGAATATTTGCATAATAAAATTCTTCCATCCATTGTTATTAAACCGTTCCGGGAGGGATTTTCCGGGTGCGAAAATTGGCATCGGTGCCAAAAAGGGTGCAGAGGAAGCTATTCTATACACCGAGTTAGAAAAGGGAACTCTCTCTTTCTGTTTTGTACTTTTATTTCCTATTGCATCTCACCTTCGCTGCAGTAAAAGTACAGCAGAAGCTCCTTCACAACATGCTTGGTTCATCAGCTACACTCGTGCAGGACAACAGTTGTGCAGCATAAGCATGCATGTGGATGCAAGTGTACATATTTATTGTCAAATTGTCGGATAGAACCTGTCCCACGCACCTACTGTTCGTTGCGTTCTTTCTGTTGCTGCCCGATGCAGACGAAAACGTTGTGGTGGTGGTAAACTAAGACAAGCTGACAAACATTCCAGACGACCTTCAGCCACCGAAGCTTTAGTTTCCTTCACTCGCTTTTATGAAAGCTCTGTTATAGTGTGTTCAACAATACTTAGTAAACTGGTCCATTTATTTTATATTGACACTCTTGGAGCCCATACAAAAATTCCTAAGAATAGCAGATACATTTTTATTATACTTTATGTGTGATAATTTTTGCACCATCGTACAAATATGGAATGTTGATTTTAGAAGTCGATAAGGTGCATACTGAAGTCAATATCTGGTTTTTAAAACTAGAATAAATTGCTTTGGAATTTTTCACAAATGTTTTTTGCGACCTTTCTGCCACTTTTAACACGTTATAACTTCATTATTTTTTAAAAACAAAAACAGTATGTTTGGTGACTATCTTTTGGAATTTTTTTTATTTTTACATCGCTTCATTATCTCGCTTTTTTTTCAACACAAAATGATGCCCCAACTTACCTTAAAATTGTGTATTTGATTTTCCATAGTTTGTTTCCGATCCGTATTTTAATCCATTATTCTAATCGTTCCATGTATACACATTTCAATTCATTTTTGTTCACTAACATACTTGTGCCGAATTTTGTGTTTTGTGATTGTTCAGAATAGGTTATGAAAATGTTACGAACGGAAAGATAAGCAGTAATAAAACCGAAATGGAACCCGTCGTGTTTCAATCGTTTAAATCATCATGCATAAAATCCAACCTCACGAACCACGCAAGTGTCCATTTTAAAAGGGACATAATTTTTCAGTTCTAATTCAATTCACTCGCAACACTCAAATTTATTACAAACCAACCCAACCAGCACGTTGCACGGTGGCTGCATAAAGAATAGTTTATACATAATAAAACCGGCTCATGTTACTAGATACGTAAGTGAGGACATTTCGTAACGCCATTGCGCTGCAAGCGTACGTATGTAAAATAATGATGAGGAAATTAGATTTGATAACTCACCTGAACACGTCTTAAGTCGTGCTGCTGGGTGGATTAAGACTATCGAAGTTTGCAGGCATCATGCAAAGAAATTGTCGTACCAAAGAATCGAGGTTCATTGTCCAATGGACCCCAAACCCATGCTTCAAAGGTCTCCGTTAGCTACTAAATTCATGCAATTCGAGTTCTGGTGCATTATGCAACCAATGTATGAGTGTGAGTTGTCGTCCTGGAAAGAATTGGTGGTGTAAGAAGTATACCTTCTGCTTAAGAAAGAGGAATGGTGTTACCTTGTCCGTGGCAAAATATTCCTTTCCATTCTTTAGCTTGCACCTCACGTCCACAGCCTGAAGAGTGGTGAACTCGCTGGAGGCAAGGTTGTGCACGGGTGGAAAAGCGGTGCGGTGTAGTTTCCGGTCTCAAGACGGAAGCACGAAACTTGCCCGGCCAACCCAATCGAAAGGAGTTCGGAGGGTACGGGTACCGTGAAGTAGCACTGTAATTTCCGCCTTTTAACACTGATTTTACCTGATTGGAGTCGAAAACAATGGTCAAAGGAAACGCAACCGGAACCTACGCTGGCGGCGCTGGCAGGAAGGCGAGGAAACTGCTTCCGGCCGGAAAGCTGTAACACCTCCGGAACTTCCACCGGTATCCTCACCATCCAGCCTTTCATGCGGCTGGATCGGAGAAAACCACCCGAATGCCCGGATAGCTGTAGCCTTTTTCCACTGACCGAGTGGAGTGAATTTCAGGGTTTTAATTAAAATCAAATTCAATTAAACTTCAAATGACCGTCTCGAAATGCAGTGGCATTCGAGCGTGCCCCAGCGTCGACGTGATGCTCGTAGTCGATCGGGGGAAAAACCACGATGGCACACACAAACACACACTTTACTGTATTCGGTGCCGGCGGTATGGAAGTAATTTCGTTAAACCATCGGCCCGGGGTTTGCGTGCGGCGTTACGGCATCCTGTCGTTGCTTTAGTTTTATGCGAATCCTTCCGATTGTGCCAACCCTCACGGAGTAAACGAAAGATATTGGATTCGAATGACATCGGGGGCCACCCGGACCAATTCTACAGACAGAAAAAGATCTCTCATCCAAAGCGAACTTGTCGATTTCTTTGAAGCAGTGTCACCTGCAATAAATGTGCTCGGTGCATAACGATAAGATAAGAAAAGAATAGTGGAAGTGCGTTTGGTAACCAGAACAAAAGATGTGCATTGTAAAGACAATCTTTGGACCTTTTTGGGCTTATATTTCATACCGTAAATAATATTTCTGTAGCATAATAGAAACAGCAAAATTCAATTTAAATCACAAACCTCCAGTAGTAAAAAACGGTAAACTCTATGGGATTGAAAGAAAAATGATAAGTTAAATATTTTGTTGGTTTTGTTAGTAAAAAGTATACATTTTAACGACGTTTTCATATTTTTATTTATTAGTTATTAAATTGTGTACATAATTATGTCTAAGTTGAACAAGGCGAACAGAAAATTAACTACCAAACTACAAAAAAAACAATAAGACTAACTAAAAAAAAATTATGCAAGTGTGAAGGAAAAAAAAAGGATCACGTATCATAATTCCGTGGAAAAATATATGATACTAGATGTTATGAAACCCATTCACTTTAACTTATTAAGCTGTACATGTTATCTAACTCATTTCGTATGTTTCTCATCTACACACGAAGAACTCACTAGATTGTTATTTTAAGAAGCTTTCTTTTTAACCATAAATTAAACTGTTAGTATTTTTTATTTGAACTGATATAAACTTTGAACTTCCTATACATATAAAATTAACGATTTTTGCAGCCTTTTTGTTGTAGTTTAGTTGTTTCAGTTGCAGTGGGCAAAGAAATCTAGGTGGATAAAGTTCTCCGCTAGAGTAACAAAAGTTATTTTTCTTATTTTAAAACCGCTAAACTGTATAAAGTTGTGCTAGAACACACCATGTAGGAAGAATCTTTTCCCAACATTGACGAACTAATCTCCATCGTTTTAATGCCTGCATACTTTCACACTCCATTTCCTAAACTCTGTATGAACAAGGAGTTGGATGCGCTCACGCACACCCGCACCGGCCAAGAATTTGGCTTGATTAAATCGAGCATTCAGTTGCTCAACAATTTCGGCAAGATATGAAGCAGTAAAATGCATCATCGTGAATATATCTTTCCTTCTACTGCATCATCAGTCCGGTCAACCATTAGAAACTCATCCTTTCTTTTGCCTTGCACTTGGAAGAATTTGTTCAGACAACTTCTGGTAACGTGTCGCACTTTTTTGCCACATTCCGTGAGCCTCCCTGAACCCGAGCATCAAACGCTGTGTGGTTGTGTCCTTGCATTGGTACCGTTGTTCCCCTCGGAGGCACTGCAAAGGAGTAGATAAATCCAGTAGTCAATTAGGATGATACCTGCTGGCATGAGTTCCGAAAGATCCTTGCCAGCCTAGGCGGAATGTTCTACGCAGAGGTATTTCACGTTCCGTTGCAGCGTGGTCAACTCGGAAGTCAGCCAGAGACGGCCCTCATGCTTCAACCGCAAGACCGATGGAATCGGTGAGGGTAATGGGGGAAACCCTCGGTTGTTCGGAATGATTTCGGCAGCGTTTGAAGCTTCCCCAGCTGGCAACGAAAACATCCGACTCCTTGAGCAGTGGAGAGCTAAAACCAGAAAAGAAAAGATGTTGCATGATGCGGTGCTAACCCTCAGGAATTCAAATCCATTCGCCCTCCTTCCAACCGCCGTTGCACATGGCTACCGGAGCGAATCCTGCTAGAGAGAGAGGGAGATAGTCATAGTGAGCAAGAGAGAGCGTTCCGAAGATGCTCGCAAGCGTCCAGCTCGTCACGTTTGAAGACAATCCGACGAGCGAACGGATGACTTGCAATTTGATTTGCCTCTGCCTCTTCCACCCGAAGGCTAGGTTCGGTGCCTGCCCTGGGAAACAAACCCAACCCTTGGCTCCGCTAGTTCCACTCCCCCCCGGACCTCTGTTTGTTCAACGCCGCTGCCCTGAGGAAAGTTGGGGGCTACCATCTTGCATCTAATTTTAAATAGAAAATGCAATTTATTTTTCCCTCAACTGTTTGCTATACATGTCGCCAAAAACGAGGATAGTTTGGGCGAGGCAAATGGAAAACGAAACCGAATCCGGCTCCTGGCTGACGCATAACTAACGACCGACAAAACCCCCCACTCCCAGCGGGCGACCGGAACGGAGGAAAAGCGTTTTTGGCAGTGGGGGTTTTTCTCTGGGCGAGCCTCCCCCAACCAGCCGTTTCCATTTTCTTCGACAGGCAGAAATTTGGCCCGAGCCGACTTTCATTTGCATGGTCTTCCTCCGGTGCTGGTGTTCTTGTGCTGTGTGCCTTGCGCCACTGGAGGAGTGCATTGACTACAACCTCTCCTCCACCAACCCCAGGCTCAACAACTCGACAACAATCCATCCCGCTGGCTTCATTTCTGTGCCGTGCTTTAGTTGCGCAAATAAAACCACTCGCTTTCGCTCGCTCCGTGCAGCGTCGAGTCGCTCCGTTCCGTTCGGTATGAGTACCCCATTCTGATGAGTTCCCATCCCGAAACGTTCACAATATCTTGGTCACATCCTTGATTGGTTTTCTCCCCCGCCCGGGAGGTGGAAAGGTGCCAGCAATGCAGACAATTCGAAGCAGCACGCGAAGCCCACGCGACGAAGAACGGAGGACGGCGACTGCAAAATCTTCTGCCTACCTTCAAATCCTTTCCCAAAAAGCGATCGTTGAAGGATAGTGATTCCATGCTTCAACCAGGTTGTTTCGCGTTGTAGTTTTTTGCAGCCTACTAGCGAAATGTGTCCCCTTATTACGATAGTTGATGTTGTCGCCATTATTGTCGTCTTCCGGGGCATACCTTGGCACGGCAACGACGGCCCAGCGGTAGCGAGATTTATTGCATTCCTAATCGAGTTCGGATCCGGTGAGGCAGGACGTACGGGCTGGCTGGCGAAGTCGTGCTCCCTGTTTCGGTCCGTGGAACGTTTGGAAAGACTACAGGACCAAGCCAGGAGCGGCGTAGCATCCAATGGCTCCAGACAATCAGTGCTGAAAAATGAACGTAAGTCTTTGAGCCATACAAAATAAACATCGATACCGAAGCGTCGTTCGCGGGCTCATTTTTCTTCGTCGCAGCATATTGTCATTCCGTTCAGCTTCGGTAGCTTGAGTTACAGATTTGGCTTTTGCCTTAAGTAAACCTTTAACTGATGAGATGCCATGTAACGCAGATTGCATGCGAAGCATTAGAGCTCCTTACGCCAGATTGTGAAAAGCATGCAAAGCTGGTGAAATTGGTTAGATTTTATATCAATTTCAATGAAAACTCTATTTTAGGCCAATAAAATGGCAAAAGACCAAGATTTTGAAGTTTATAAGACTAAAAATTTCAACCAGTGATTCAAATTTACGTTTGTGAGAATTTCCTCAATCAAACCAAGCATTTTTATATTCAAAAACTGCAGTAACATTGTATGTGATGCATTTAAAATTAACATGCTTTTTGGAATTACTTCTAGCTAAATTTTGTGGTAATAATTATTGGTCCAGCAGAACACATTTGTTTCTATAATTTTTTAATTACAAATAAATGTCTCATACAAGAACAGCAATTTTTCATTATCAATCTAGCATATCTATTCAGCTGAGTCAAGCTGGTCATGTTCGTGACCAGAGAAAAGCTTGCGACATCTGTAAATTAATGGTAAATGATAGTCATTTTAACAGCTTCGATTTCAGTCCAAACAAACATAATTCCTCCCACACATTGTAAAAAACGTTTTTTACATATTCCTGTTACGACTAACACGATGTCGAAATGTAAATCAGTTTCCCGAGGCCAACCGAACCAAGACATGTTTTTCTCTTAACAACACACACGCACAGACGAGCAAAAACTGGGCAAATTGTGGCGTTTTCTCTCAGCCAGACGTAAGACGCGCTAATCGAAAATCAATGGCCACCACAACGTGCTGCCAGCTTTCCACGTCCCCCTGTCTACCCACTGCCCAGCCTTTACCGGGCTCGATGCCCCCCGTATGTTGGAGATCCTTACGAGTGGTCACGTTCTGTCAGTGGTAATTAGATTTTGGTTATTACCGACCAATGCCCGATCCATCGAACCGGAGCCGTCGTGTCAACGTCGAGAAGAAGCGTCGTACGAAACGTGCTCCACTGTTTCGTAGCTTTTCTTAAGCAGCTACATAGCCCGGACCATTATTGAAACATCCATCAGGCAGACGAACACGAATTGGGACGAAGTGGTGTTTGTTTTCTCTCTTTTTTTTCGTCGTCCGGAAAATGGCACTTCGGTTGGACGGACAGGCGCGAATGGAAATCGCATTGCAAACGGGACAAATGTCGCAGCATGTGAGCATACCACCGCAAACTTTTTGAATTAATAATGGGAGCAAATCGAACGGAAGCGGAAACGATCGTGTACGCGTGTGCACTCGCTAGATTAATTGTCGACGAAAAATAGCACTCGTCTTCCGGGTTGCGTGGAAACGGCGGTGGGGGTCATTGTGGAAGCCCTTCACCATGTTCCATCGTCCTGCGTCCATCGCTGCATGGTTGTTGGTCCGCTGCCGGATTTTATTTCACACCGAACACAAAAGAAACTGCTGAATGGATGGCCGAAATAGTGCAAAACGAGAGTCTGTTGTTTTCCTTCCCCGCAGCGCTCATGATGGCGCGAAGAGGAAAGAAAAACAAAAAACCAGCAAACCCCAACCGACGGCATTGATGAGCGAAAAATGTTCGCGTATGGAAACGCCTCGCCGGTGAGAAGTGGGTGAAACAATAAATGCCACAGTCGCCGGGTTTTTGCGCTTAATTGGATCGGTTTTAATCTGCAAATAGAAACCATGGGTAGGCATGCGGAAAAAGGCGCAGCCCTATTATCGGGAGCAAGGTGGTTGACAAATCGCTGTTCGGAGAAATATCCCCTCCCCCCTCCAGCCATTGTTACCGGTGGGAAATGTTGCGTGATTTCACAGCTTTTAGCTTCCCATTTGGTTCACTTTTTTCTTCCTTTTCAGTTATTGGTACGAACCATAGAACCTCGCGTGTAACGGTCTGCAATGCAATTTAAATCAATTTCCTTCATTTTATCTCTGTTTACGATGTTTGATTACACACTTTTTTTAAATTTTGTTTTTCCATAGCTTTAGATTTTCTATGCCCTTCTGTACAAATTTACAGTGTATCTAAGGGGTTTTAAGCGATTTGTTTTCCCTTATTTTAACTAGTCATTCATTGTTTGCTCATTATTTCCCCATTATTTTAAAACTACAACATCATTTCAAAGAGTCTAACGTCATAACTTTTTTTTTTAACGTTGCCTAAATATTTTATATAATAGATAATTTGAGATGTTGCATGTTGCATAAGAGCTATTATCTCACTAGATCGGAATTAAAAACAAAAATCGGAAGAAAAGTTAATGGTCAAAACTCCATCCGTTTGGCTCATTGTGTGTGACGGTAATCGACCTGATCTTCACGAAGTGTGCCTTGCCCTCATCGGAAGCCCTCGAAGCGCAGGATAAGTCCCCTCCAAGTGATTTGCGGCTCGACAAATTTCGTCGATGATGATGAGGACCTACAAAGCACACTTACACACACACACACACACATCCCCATATCCTCCGGCTGCATAAAAGCTCAGAGCTACGGTAGGCAAATAAAAGTGCATCCGAATGCACTACTCCGAAGCGAAAATACAAATCTGATGGTGTGGAATATTTCGATCGAGCTGACGGCTTCGGGCGATACTTGTGATGCCTGCACTTGGCGCCTCACGCCTGGGTAAGAGATGGCCACCGTCAACTGCTGCTGGTCTATTGATGTCGTTCTGCAGCTCTCCGGCCAGTGGAAGGAGTTTCACAAAGGGGAGAAAAAAGATACGATAAGAAAAAAAAAAATAAACAGACAGCATCCGGGATGTCGCATCGCCGTCGAATCACCGCTATCGGTCGGGGTTTGGGAAATTGATGAGTGAGTTTCCCGACCACACGCTTTCCACGGCACCGAACGGAACTATTACGGGTTCTAGAGTGCTCGTAGAGAGTGGTTTCGGTACCACTTTTCACGCCACTTTTCTTTGCCACTCCGACGGCGAAGCAAAAGCGACCCGACCCGGCGGTAAACGGTGGACGAAAGTTCTCAAAATTGCAATGATTTAGAATCGATTCATGCTTGGTCTTTTCTTTCGATCGCCGAACCACAGTTCACTTCCACGTTGTACGTTGCGAAAGTTGGTGGTTTTTGCTGCCCCGTCTTTTCCCCCCTCCTTGCTCGCTCGAGCTCTGCTTGGCGTAACAAGATTTCTACTGTTCGATACAATTAGTTCGAACGGAAATGAATTGAGTGAACATTAATATTGAACAGGAACGCGAGGGCATAAGTCCCGCTGCGGGGTAGAGGGTTGAAGAAAGAGAGAAAAAAGTATGCTGTTTCCCTGAAATTGGGAAATCGGGTGGATGCAGGTGGGGGGGGGGGGGGGGGAGTTTAATTTCTGGAGATATTTTCTGACTTTTTACCCGACAACGAATCCAATTTGTTCTGTCTTGATGGAGTTTAGGTTTTTAGACATTTTGGGTACAATTTTCCAATTGCTTTCAAAACGATTTGCAATCGTTCACCGTTCAATCTGATCGATAAAACCCGAACGGCAAGTGTGCAAAGAAATGGAGCAATTTTGATAAATATCGTCTGATACAATGGGAAATTTTAAACTTCATTGCAGGAAATTTAGACTTATTATAGTTTGAATTCAGACCTTTAGATAAAAAGTCCTAATCTATGTGTGCATGTTTAAGCGTTATTCAACCTTCTGAGTTGTTTTCACACACTTTCCGTGGCAGTTTTTCAAATTTCAGTCAATCTCACTCCTGGCGCGTGCTGGAACCTATTTTCCGCACATTCCAACGCACACCAAGCTATCGCAGGCAAAACACCAATTAAGTCATGCCGGAATTGTTTCTCCAGCACCACGCAACACCACAACGCAGCACACTTTTCACGGCACGACGCAAACAAACGCAGCGACCAAACAAAAACCCCGAAACACCAACTAATCCTTCCCCTCCCCCAAACGTTACCGCATTCCGAGTGGCATTAAGTGACGCTTGATTTTGATTCATGTTACTTTGCTGGAGCTGTTTTCTAGCGTTCGTGTGTCACCTTGTTTTCCTTTTCCTGCCCCCATGTCCCACTCATCCCATATTAATGTCGTTTCGTTGGACGGTCCCCGTCAACTCTGGAAATGCCGGAAAACGATTCACTTTTCACCGGATCTGGGTCCGAGCGTGTCGGGGCCGATGGAGTTAAAAGTTGTCGTACCTTTCGCCGCTGCCGGTCATACTTTGAATTCGACCAGCCGTATGAATTATTTAGCAGTTTCCTCCACTTCCACCGCCCGAACGGCTTCCGGTTGGAACGGGCGGGGAAAACAAACGGACCGGCTGTGGGTAGGCTTTCCGCGTAGTCACATTTGTCAACATTAGTAGCAAATATTATTCTTCAACCTTTATGGCCCACGCTTGGCCCTACCGCCCCGGGAAACTCCGCAAACCGTTTGCTTTCGTCTAGCTTTTCTCGTTTTATTTTTATTCGTTGCTTCTCCTTACCTGCTCAAACGGGAAAGCCCGTTATAAAGTGTGTATGTTTGTTTCGACCGCGTAACGTGCGCTCCCCTGTTCGTTATTTAACCCATGACCTTTTCCGGAGGAGGAAAAGTTTCCACTGACCCAAAGAACTTTTCACACGCCAGATTATTATTGCTAGTTGGAGTCGTAGTTTCCGGTACGATGGCAAAATATGCTAATTTTCACGGAAACCCCGACGCGTTCTGCCCTGCCAGTGTACTACAAACACATTGGGGATGAAGATGAAGCAACTTTGTCCTTATTATAAATTCTTCCTCTATGGTATGGGATACAACTCAATACCGCTGCCTTGTTCTGTTATCAGCATTTTATCTTATGATTATATGAGTTCCTATATTGCATATCGTTCTTTTATTCAAATCTTTGAACTTATGCTTCCTCATTACTGATTTTTTACTGTAATTAGTTGTGATCAATGTGGGGAAAACTCGTTATAATTAAAAGTAATAATTTGGTGTCTTTTATTTCGCTTGAAGATTAAAATACACCTTTACTCATTCTTTATCACAAGTTACAACTTTATCGTTTTGATCATGTTTGCAACTTATACGGTTTTTAGATTAAATTTGGTTTTATTTTATTATCTTACTAAATTTAGTTTCTTATTGGAATTTTAATTTCGTAAAATTATTATTTAGTAACGCGTTTGGTTTCGATCTTAAATATGCCTAAGTGAAGAAAAAACTCAAACATCACCCGAGCGTAATGTATCCAGTATTTCAACAGGCAAAGATTGGCAGATTTTCTGGCACTCGAAGGGCATTCTCTTCATGTTTTCACTTTCAACTCCAATGAAACAAACCGTTGGCCGTCAAACGTGGTGAAAGGGGTTTTTCGGGTAAATTTGGCAACTTTATGCAACCGACCGTAAAACTTGCTGTTCGTCAAACGTAAGTCGACCGGAAACAGCCGGGAAGCTGAGAGTTCCTTGGCTTGGTCCCTAATTTGTTCGCAGTCCACCGAGCGGACGCGCCCCCGGGCGCTTTTGGGTCGAGCAGAATCCGGCGCGTTACCAAGTCCGAAAGTCACCGCCAACGTTCCGTTTGAAAGTCCATCCGCTGTTCGCTCATCAAGCAGCTCAGTTTCAGTTGCTTCCCGGATCGTCACGACTGCGTTGAGTTTGATCAAAGTTCAACCGACGTAAAAGAGGTTGCGGCGTTTATGTTGATGCTATTTATATTTTGTTGAATTACAACGTAGACAACATTCGAAGACATAATACACGTCACTATATAAATGTATAATTGATCGATATTGTATTGTACACTATCGGAAACATTAACTCGACAGGGTATTTTTATAAGAAGAAGAATTTATTCGATTTTTTCTACCTATACTGAATATAGAAAAAGGATTTTAAGCTGTAGGTACACAGGTATTATCAGAAATTAAGTAACTTTAAATTGGCAGAGTAAATCATATGTAAGTTTAAACTCTTCGCAAATTTCAGTTATAAAACAGGTTCTTAAAGTTATATTGTACCTACGTTACTGTATCGTAAAAGAAAATTATGAAAAAAATGGCAGTTAATAATTTAACCAACGGCGTTCCCACAGCTTGTTCGAGTTTTTCTCTAATCTGCAAATCTTTTCTTGTTCGATTTCATATAAAAAAATCGATAGAAGGCTAATTATATTAAGGTATATTTAAGCGTTTTCAGGGCGCGGTCTTATTTTGTAGATTTTCTTCTATTGAAAACTCTCCTTCCATATTACAACACAATGTTGTCAAAAGCATTTACAAAATTTCGTTTTGTCCTACTGGCTTATTATAGTTTGATATTTGTGTTTACAAATATTCAATTTTATCAGCTACCACTTTATTTCCCCAAAGAGATTATTTCTATTGTTTCTAATTTCTAAGTTGAAAGCAATGCCTGCCAAAGTTGTTGGCGAACCGCTATAATTAGTATCAACTCTCATTGAAAAAGAACCCTTACCCACCTATATATATACATATACCCACACATAAAAAATGAAGTTCATTCCAACGGTGAAACGCTGAAAACAAATTAAACTTGTGAACCCTTTGAAGCCCGTCCCGCAGGCACCCCCACGCTCCGGTTTGCTCCTCCCATTCGAGTGACCAACACGCACCGTGGTGACGGGCTGCGGTAGAAAAGGCTGCCGTTCTCAGCACAACAAACCAAAGTACATGCCACCCCACACCTACACCTTCCCACCCCCTGGGATGATCTCCTCGCACCGCCAACCGCGCGCGCCTCCGTTCCGCTCATCCATCGCGTGAAAACCACCTCCTCGAGACCATTAATTAAAACACGTACTTGCCATAAAGCAGCCCGGCGAGCGCCGGGCCACGCGCCCTCGAAGCGGATTCGCGGATTGGCGCTCGCGGATTGTTGCAATTTATGCCGGTAAGCATTGCGATTATGGCTCATTCATAATTACAAACATCCCGGTGCGGTGAGCAGCATTTGGCAGCAGTGCCGACTCCCTATCCACGGCCTCCACCGGGCCGACCCGGGGTCCGGGTAATAGTTGTGTGCGGTTTTATTCAAATTATTTCACCAAAGCTGCACGCGGAATGTAATCTACTTAAGGTAGGTGCGGTCGCGTGGAAAACTCTAATGAAATCGTGAATTGTTAGCGCGCGCAAGAGAGCGAGTGATAGCAACGGGGAAAGAACACAAATCAAAAACCCTTTCACTCAGCGGACGATGCGAGTGGTTAGATGATGCTGCTTATCGTGCTGGAATTGTGCCTGCAAGTTTTGTGAGCGAGAAAAAGTTACCTAGATTCACCGCAAAATGGTTAATATCATGCCACAGACATAGCGCTCATTTATCTCCAGCGTTTTTATTACAAAAAAAAATATTATCATTCCAACAGTTATACATTTTGTTCAAACTTTTGTTTTCTATTTTACTAGGAATATTATTTTTGATTTATTTAGGCAACCATTGGAAGCATAATACTACAACACACAATACAATATAATACATAATACTTAAAAATAATGCTTAAATACTCGGAAGTGTAGCATGGGTTTCAGCTTCAAGCGGTTGAAACCATGTCCCGTATCTAAATGGGTACGAGAAGAAATGTTGTGAAATTCACGTATGCAAATCGGCGAAAAACAGCCCAACAAACCGAAACGCACAGACGCCTCCTTCACAGTTTGCTTCCGCTTCCCAGAGGATGATACCGTAACTCCACGCAACCACAAGCAAAAGACTCCGTAATACGCTCGCATTTAGTAATAATCACATGCTCGCACTCGTCTGGAATGGTGCTTGCCATGAGACATTTGCCTTTATGACACGGGCAAGGCGGGAGGCCAGCGGGCTGAGCATGTTGCTACAATACAACAGATTTTATTAGACTTAATTAAGCTCACGGCGTTATAAATGGACCCGTTCTTCAGCAATTGTCTACCAACCAGGCAGACGCCGTGTGAAGTGGTCTACAGCGGACCTACCTCGTGCTCCTTCGACCGAGACTCGTGTCCTGAAGTGTCGCATCCTATTACATCCGCCAAGAGCGTGCGAGTTCGTGTGCACGCGTGCGAGAAGCCGGCCGGGTTTGTGAGTTTTCCACGAACCAATGGTCCCATTAGACAGTAACGAAGGACGGGCCTCGGTGGGTCCTTGCGATGCTTGCCTTCCACTTCATTACCGGCGAACAGATTTTCCGTCGCCATTTTCACTCCAGCTTGCAGCTCGCTCAAGTACATGCAATTACGTAGGGCAAGCAAGGCTTCTCAAGTTCGTTTCTTCTTTGCATGCGCTCGAGAAAACGAGAAACGAAAGAAAACTGAACTAAGGCCTCTTTTCGTATGGACACGTTTTTTTCTACCATTTTTAAGATTCTAGCTACAAAGTCGCGAAGGAGGAAAAATAAACACCTGAAAACATATGACACCCTCGAAAGAACATGTTTATAAATGTTCAACGCTCAGCAGGTTTCCAAAAACTAACACCGTTAGCTGAGACTAATGTTTAATTTTGTTATCGTGTTTCTGTATTTCATTCGGATGAACCCCTGCAGGGATGGTCTGGTGACTTTGAGCCACACCAAGCGCGAGCCTCAGGTGAACGAAACTGCTTCGGATAGAACGAAAACAAAATGTCTCTTAACAACATGCTACATGGTTCAAGAAAGCGTTTCGTGTGAAAGGGAATTTCTTAACTCGCCTTCCGATCCATTAACTCTGCACGCCGGTGTCGTAGCGGCGTTTCATGTAACAGACAAAGAAAGTATATCTAAGTGGATAGTTTTATCTTCAGCATTTGTTCTTGTTCAGCTTGTTCAATCCAAAAAATTATTTAAAAAACAGAAACTATGAACTCTTCAAAAAGAATATTTCATGTGAAACATAATAACAATGAGAATTTGATATCTTCCTTGCCCAACCGACAAGATGAAGGCAACCGGAACCAACGATTGTTATCTTTTGCATCATGCAACAAACAAGGGTCATCCTCGTCAACTGTAACGTCCTTCCCTGGGAGCGCCATTCTTTCAACGATGGACGACATCTTCTGTATCATTCTTTTATTCCTTGCAGCTCTGCACAAGTGCACACTTGACTCGAACCAGCGCCGGAAACGAATGACCGGAAACCGAAATGCATCGTTAGGGCAGCCGTGGATATTGAATCTGCTCGTGCCGTAGGGGAAATCCATCCAAATTTCCATCATACCCTTGACGTATTTTCGCTGACTCCTGGCTATAAGGATCCTCTGCAAGGGCAGTCGGAAGTGGTTGCAAAAGTAAAGAAGTACATTTTTTCCGGTATTAACATTGAACCGTGGACCAACTAGTGAGACAGAGGGACTTTTAATTGGACGATCAATTTGTGCTTTTAGATCTAACAATAGGGAGTTGGTTTGGGAGACTTTTTTTTGCGGTATTTATATGAGCTCTTAATACCTGATTCATACTGTTTTAGGACGTGATTTCTCGACATAATTGAAGAGAAAAGATAGTTGATTGATGGCTAACGGAAGCGCTTAAAAAATTTTGTAATGATTTATAATTTCTGAATAACGGTTTAAAATCCTAACAGTTTAAATAGCATCATATCTCCCTATGACTCCACCTTAACATTTACCCGGCAAACTATTTTCACCGTATTTCTCCTGGGACATAATGAACTCTTCGTAAACGTCATGCGTAAGCATGATTTCCGTATGAACAACTTTCAATGGGGGAAAAACACTCACTTTATTCGGATTGCTCTTGACAGGCACGACTCAAACCAACAAAAACCCGCCGGATTGTAGCAACTGCAGGCACACGATGCTCCGTGCAGCATTCGAATGCCACCGGTGATCACAGTTTTGCCTTCCGTTAGCAAAATTTACGCCAAAATAAACCCACGGTGGCCCCCCAATCGAGCCGTGGTGCCTCCCTCCACGTGGAAAGTGCACTACCAGCTAATTACGCGAAGCGATGCAGAAATCAGTTCCTCCATAATTCACCAGCGCCGGAAGGCTCATGCTACATTACCTCCGATAAGGAAAATGGATGAACGAGCCACTCGGCTCGTCCCGGCTGCACCCTGCTTTTTTTCTTTCTCTCACTCCTCTCCTGCCTGGCTTAAAATCTGCGGGGAAAATGCGTGGCCTGGCGCGGACCAGCCGGAACCAAATTTGCTGTAATTATCAAGGTCGTGCGCAAGGCTCGGGGAAGTTTGTCTGCGCGGGCACGATAGGGCGTTAGAACGCCGTGGATGGGTTGGCCCGGTTTGGTAAATTATAGATCGGTAGTGCCCGATTCGAATGCAAACATTTTAATCAAATATGAAATATGACAGACTGCCCTGGATGCGCGTTCGGCCGCCATTCGACGTGGAACGCTTTCCGGTGTAATGTGGTTTCACGCCAGAGGCTCAGAAAATGAAGCCTACCGAAGTAATCGCGACGTGAAGCGCGCAATCTGCGTGTGGAACGGATTTTCCGTACTTGCCGACCTTTTGTGTGGATTTTTTTTCAAGAGACTTTAAACACAATGTAGTTTGTCTGTACATACAAGTTTATTTGTAATTGATTAATCGGTTTCATTTGTTGAAAATTGCACTTTTAAAGTATTTATTTGCAGTCTCTTCGATTACTAAACTTATAGAATCAACCGTTCAAGTTACAACAAAAATTAATGTAATATGTGCTCTAAGTCAGATTGTAGGAATGATGTTTGATTTTTGACTATTGCATTTCATAATTTTGACAGACATAATTTACACAATTAAAAACAAAACGGCACATGTTCCAGCATTAAAGTTCAGTATTTACATGGATTTTTGGTAGAAATGGCGGTCCTGATTAACACAAATATTTGAACATTGATCTATGCAATATGACAAATTAAACAATTTTTTTAATTTCGGCATAAATACAAAAAATACAATTTAATTCGAAACAGTATTAGAAAATATTATGTTTATTTGAATATCACATCATTCTGATTCTTGTGCGACCTAACAAAATTTGATGCGACTGTTACACGAACCTTTCTATTAAACTTGTGTACTACTTAATAACTACACTACTCTACTAA
This sequence comes from Anopheles coustani, assembly GCF_943734705.1. Classification (NCBI taxonomy): domain Eukaryota; kingdom Metazoa; phylum Arthropoda; class Insecta; order Diptera; family Culicidae; genus Anopheles; species Anopheles coustani. Next base: position 13,085,499 of record NC_071288.1, read on the forward strand.
CTACAGATAATAACAGTGGGGAACGATTAATGAATGAAAAATAATTTACAATATTATCAAGATTTTAGTCTAAAGCTAATATTGATATGGCGAATCCACTTTCGGTACTTTGAATAAGTGAGTTCATGTGACACAACTGTTTATTTAGCAGCTGTAATACATTTTAGAGAAAATACGATCGTTTCAACGGCTCTACAGAAGGATTTCATAAATAGCTTCATCGTCGTACGTATCTCCCATCGTCCGCTATCAAGTATTAATCACATGTAACATAACGTAGTCATGATAACTTTCGCCTCCTTCTGATGGTTCGTTGTAGTTTTGTCTCTTCCAGTGGAAGGAAAGAAGCGACGAACAGTTTGTCCCCACTACCACCACTCCGACACCGCCGAATCCTTGTTCGCTGGGAAGGGAAAAATGAATGATCGAACTAACTTACTATCATGCCTGTTTCGATATTAATTGGATGAGGGAATACATTTTATGAATTATAAATTACATTTTCCCTTCATTTCCTTACCGTGCCGCGTGTTGTTTTCCTCCCGGCCCATCAACCCATGGCTCATCGCACTGCATCGAGTTCGGAAGCATCCGGGAGAAAAGGTCCATCATCCATCTGCGATGTTCGATCCGGTGATACTGTTGGGACCGGTTGTATCACCGGTGCGGTCCATTTTTCCCGCGCGACTTCACCAGCAAAGATTGTGTCGATGTTTTATGTTACGGTTGCTTCCTCCCGGAAACGGCGATAGATGCCGAGCAGAGATGCTACATTGCACAAGATGGCTAGATAGAAGGAAAGGAAACTAATAAAATGCCGAAAGCAACGGAATACCGCTAAGATTCCGAGGATTTTGGATCAATCTCGACAGTCCGGCAGTGAATGGTCCTTAGTTTATGACTCTGGTAATGAAATAGAGCGGATGCGCAGTAGATTCCCCGCGCTCTGCACCTTCCACCAGTTTCTTTCTTCGCCAATGTTTCTTTCACTTGGGAGACGGAGAAGTGTGCTGTTTGAAATGCACTGCAACAAGGGGTTTGGTTTGATTAGGATTTTAATGAGAAATGCAACTTGGTTGACCGTGAGTATAAACATATAATAAACTTAGCTTTGACTCTGCACCCGAATGCATTTCCCATGAAACATATCCCAAACCATGCCAAAAATACAATGGTTTATTTATTTTCTCCATTTCATACGTAAACCTTAATCACATTTTAAGAGTCCAGCCCAATGTTGAGTACATCAAATGGAATTTTCAACTAAAATTATACACGAATCTCTAGGGAAAAGTCTCTAAAAAGATGAAACGCTTTACCTACTTGACAGTCTGCCAGTTGTGTACAAACTCATTCCATTATTTTTCTACACAATTATTAACCCACGCTCGGGTCACCCTTCAGGAAAGGTAAGCTACGACACTGAATTTTCCGAAACTATTCTCCAGAGAGGGTACGCCGGCAGCAAACATAATTTTCCACGACATCGCACGGCAGCTGAAGGCAAAACCCCGACCAATGTCTGAGAGATGGAAAGAAATAAGCAGGTCTCATCATTGCTGGGAGCAGAAGAAGCGGATTTTTCACCTGCCTACGAATTTCATCCTGCAAAACCAGAATCATAAAGCCACGATTTGTGTTGCGTATACAATTAGTTTATTTTCTTATTGCTTCCTCCAGCCGGATGATTTATTTGCGTGCCGCAGTGGAACATAAGTCCCGGTGGACGAGCGTGCTCTGCATGGGAACTTTGCGGACTCATTTAATAATCTTCTTTAGTGCTTAGCCATAAAGTTTTATTTCTAACTCTTCATATTCTATTTCAAGCGCGAGATGGAAAATAACACCTCACTGTTCGCGCGTCATGGGTGGTGGATTGGCGTTCGTAAATATTTTATCCATCAGCTTGGAATGTACCGGCGTTCCAACCACCGAAGCTCATAAACGTTGGCGACAAATCACCCGCCCAATTATTGTGTCCAGCGTCAAACGACACACCGAATAAAGAACGCACGCTCAATGAGTGCATTCCCGGTTTCCCCACGGTCGACCGGAATGCGATAACGATCGGCTCATAATGGTATGCACAGTTATGATGATGAATGGCCGCGAAAAGCCGCCGCGCCTGCAAAGTGCCGGCGTGCCGCCTTCCGTCCCGGGCTGCGGTTGTGCCACAATTAAACTAAATTGCTTTCCTGAGCAACCAATCAATTTCAGCACGGGAATGCACGACGAAACTGTCGGATTAACTATTGCAATTTAGAGATAGTGAATGATAGAGCCCGGGCTCGGATCCCTGGGGAGGGCACGAGGGAAGGCTTGCAATTGCGCAGGGCGGAATTGCGGAAACGTGCGGAGGGGCACTGCCCACACGAAGGATGCAATAAATCCTGCCTTTGTCAACGGCGTAAATGTTTGTTTGCTCACGTTCCAAGCTGATCCGCGCCACTCGTGGGGAAATTCGGTGGGTTGGAAAATTGGAAGGCTTATTCAGCGAGGGAACGGCGATGTAATGGCCGTACGGATCCATTCGGGATTGGCAGCCAACATATGGCTGGAGCCGCTCGCTACAAATCATCGGGTTTTGGGCACGGATTGTGCTTGGCCTTCGCAATTGCACGATATTGTGCGGTCACAACCGGTTAGGTGGTTTCCTCCTAAGTCTGTGAATCGAACAGTGAATAGGACTGGGAATGGACTTAGCTCCACCGGAGATCCTCTCCACTGTAATGCAATCAGTGCTGATTTGATAATCAACCTGTGAGTTAAAGCCTTATCCATCAAAATGGCCAGCTTACATTCGGCCACCTTCGGTGAAGCATTAATCAATCGAACGAATTTATAAAATTCAATCTGACGAAAATGGTGGCCACGTGTGGACTTGGTGAAAATCAAAAACCAGATTTAAATAAAATATCACTCTCAATTTATCACCTGTGTGTGTGGGCAAACAAGGGGGACATGACTAATTAGAACGAGCCAACCAAGGAGAGCAAATAAGCGTGGTTGAAAATTGCTTTTCCTCGTCGCACCGGTTCGCCGATTCGGGAAATTTGGGGAAGCAACGGGATCGCCAAGCAACAGAAAAAAGTGGAATGGAAGAGAAATCGAATTAAGTCAAACACAAAACCATCCAGGGCTCGTTCGCCACCGACCGAGCTGAAGCTTGGTATAATTTAAATAATCGTATCCTAAAGTAAATAGAACGCTGTTTTTTACGATTCCAGAATCGAAAACTATCCTGACTACCAAAGAGCCGGTGAGCCGGTACCCTCCCATCCTGAAAACGGGATAATCGCCGAGCGCGCTACAAGGACACGCTTGTCCTTCATTCTTTCGTGTCCATCGAAATCGTACAACCTGGTTCCGATCTTGTTTTTGGCTTTTTTGTCTTGCCCCAAATCCTTCCTCCAGTGACTCCTCAGATTGCGCGGGAAAGTTTGCGGACGGTCGACGTTCCTTTTTCCTTTTGCGTCGGGCATTAGTTGCTTAATTCATGACGAAATTAAATCTAACGGCTAAACCACGACGAATATGATGACGGATACGGTCACTCGAGCTGACAACGGCATTGTGCCCGGTTTCGGTGGTCAAAATTTCACTGAACAAATATTAAATTTATCCACTAAATTTGTTTTCTTTAGTTCTGAATACAATCCCAGAATAAGGTAAAAAGGTAAAGGAAAAAAGAAAATAGATAAGGAAAATGTTCGAATAAAACTATCTCCACAAAAAAACTTTCGAACCAAAATATGTTTCTACAAAAGCAGCAGTGTGCGGGGATCGAAAAGTTTAGATTAAATAAACGGTTTGACAAATATGTCCAGCTCGAGCTACGTGCCATGTCGTCGTTTTTGCAACTGTGACCGACTTGGCAAAAGTGTCCCATGTGTTCCGCTCCGTTGGCAAATTTGCTTAAAAGAAAACTTGCTGCTGCTGCTGCTTGCCCTTCTCCAGAATATCGCAAGCTTACGGATTGTGAGCTAAGCCATTTGGCGCACGCTTGATGTTCGCTAAACTAACGAACGGCAGTGGCCAGCGAAGAAGTGCTTAGTTATAATCCACACAGTTTTGAAAGGGAGCATCTAGTCTTGGATTTCGGAATGTTATCGAAAGGTTTGTGTGGACGTTTAATATATTTAAACATGATTTCTTTTTTACTATAGTAAATCCAACATGCAAAACCAATCGCTAGGTTTTAGAGCTAGCATTTATGAGATCTAATTCCATACAACCGTAAATTAGCCACAACATCACTGGACCACTGAAAACCGACAGAAATGTTTAAATATCCTAAGCTGAAGGCTTATCTCGTCGCCAACCCTCAACATTTGTGCTTGTACAGCCGTGGGGCTCGCTATGTGTGCCCAAAAATATCCCATCGTAGCCATCCTGGGGTGTTCATTCATCCCGTTTTAGCAAACACCATCCACGCTTGGTTCTTATTTGTAAAGCCGGTCTTTTTTCGTTCTTCCGAACGAAACTCAAACCCTTTTGCCTCGGAAGCGCTCTCGCGGAATGGATTCAAATCCTTCATCAGCAGACGCAAGCTGAGCCTCCGGCGGCTCGATTGGCAAGGAGAAAGATTGCGTTTGGACCCTCGCACCGTATGCAGCGAACGAAAGTGACCATACACTGGGAATGGGCATTTGTTTCTGACGGATTGTGTTAGACCGCGCTGGTGGAGCGCATAGAAACGCTCGCGGTCCAGATGGGGAAAACGTGTGTATGGCCCGGGCCCGCCCTTTGCCCTCTTCACTATCAACGTGGCCACAGAGATCTTCATTTTTCATGCACCAGACAAACACACGCGCGTTTCGTTCCGATGGTTAGGGGCGTAAAAGAAGAAAAAGTAAATCCTCGCTACTAAAATAATAAAACGCGTAATGATAACGGGTTTCCCATCTCCGAACGCAAGTGACCGCACGGTGAAATGTGTTTTAGGCCCGCTGGCCAGCGTGGTTGCGCGTGGCGTGGACTGGAAATGGCCTGAACTTGGCGTGGCTGACTTTTATTTCACTTCCCCGACTTTTATTTTACAGCCCAAACAAACGAATTTTCATTTGATCACGCCAGGTGCGATTTTCTGCCTGCTAGTGTTTCATACCTTTTTGTATCGGTAAATATTCGTTCAACCAGTGCTCACACCATGCAACAATATTCTAGTGGAACCCTTCGAAAATCCGAAATTATAACCAGTAAATAATTAATCATTAGATTATTGTAAATTATTACGCATCCCATCGGTTGCTCTCTGTTTCAACAATATTATATACGGGAACCAAACCGCGCCAATCGCACAAACCGTTGGTTTTCTTCCATTCAATGAAGCCTATCGCAAAAGCACTACATCAAACCCGATTGCATCGGGTAGGAAAAACCCCGCATTGAAATTATGAAAAATCGTACAAGAACATTGCTGTCGACCATTTCAAAAATACGCTTGAAATTAAGCTTAAAGGGGCGTATTTCAACCCAGGAAGTACGGCGGTCATTAGCACGGGTGGGAAGATGCATTAAGCAATTAAATTCTCATTTACCTGGGATATCATTTCCATTAGCTTAACATTTCAGAAAAACTCGCATAAATTCTTTAGATTTAGCATTTTGTTTTACATTGTTAGCCGTACTAAATGATAAAAATTGCAGTTATTGGACAGAACAATCATCTAATGGTTAGCAACATTTATTAATACCGGTTTCGATATTGTTTTTCTTTTGGAAATCTGGAAAGTCCAACATGACCGTTTCGCTTTCACAGCAAACACTTATAACCGCCTTTTGCATGTGTTAATTATTATAAATTACCCGCTTGGTCATACGGACACGTTCCGGGCTTAAGCCGGCATCAGCATGGTTCCGTACGATAATGGCTGCATCTTTCATCCTCGCTCGCCCGAACCGTTGGCCTCTGCCTCACGTGCCTACACACATATGACGGACTTCCCATCTTCCCTGCGGGAAACCATCCCATCGATAAATGCACCCCTAGAAGAAGGAACAACCGGGGTGGGGAAGCGACATCTTGAGCCACAAATCGGTCCTCGCCTCGGGGGCCCAGGAGGGTCGGTATGTAAACCTCAAAAACATTTGAACCCTATTCATTGACCCACCGAAAGGGTGTAAATCCCGACCTAGCTTTCAATGTGGCAAAATGATGAATTTATGTATTAACCAGTGCGGTTCAGGGAAACGTTATTATCAGCCGCCTTCAGCATCGTCCCGAAAAGTGGCCGCACCAGCTCGGTGCTGCCTTCGGAGCAAATCATCGTGGGGTAAAAAAGGGCATCCCATCGAACGGGCTGATGAATAAATTTGCCCCCACTTTTCCGGACGGTCGTGTGGTGGGCGGTTTAAGCCCTACCCAGAAACGATGAAAATCGAACGTCCTTGCGGGAGATGGCCAAATTTCTTCCGCCTATACCGTGGCTAGAGACACTGGCATCGAACGGGTGGTTGGTGATGGCCAGCTCGCAGGATCACCGTACAAGGGTTCCATCCTATCCGGCTTCGTCGCTTCAATGGCGCTGCAGTAATCTTCTTAGCAAACACACTAACCACCCATCTCGAGGGATAATGGCACGAGAAAAGCGGTGTCCGGCATGCACCGATGCCATCGTTTGCATCGTCCCATCATCATTAACTCCTCCATCTCAAACATCGGTCCGTTCGTCGGTCGAAGATTACACCCAATTGGTGTTTGATTGTGTCTCATTACGTGGGGCGAAAGAAAAGCACGATCCGCATCCATCCCCAATGGTGGCTTGGCGTCCAATGGAAAGGATTACATCACGGAACGACGTGGTTAGTTTGATTTTTGTGAAAATCTTCTGGTAAACAAGTCAAGCTCCATCGGGTTCAGCCCGCTAAAATCGTACCAAAAGTTGCGTGCAATGAGATATTAGTTGTAAAAGCAGTTGAATTTAAGTATTTAAAACGGAAAAACATTATTCCAAATTATATCCATAGGAAACAAGACTGCGAAACTTTTGTATTCTCAAATTTGGTCATGGAAAATTACTCGCTATGCTCGGATTATCAGATATTTGCAATCTTCAATATCAAAAACGTCAATGTCACTCAAAATGTATAATTTTTATGAAATATTTGATCGAGTTTTTCGCACCTTTTATAAGAGTTTCTTTTATGCGGCAAACAAATTGCACTTCCAATTCGAAATTATGAACTGGTTTCCGCACGCACAAAAATGTCACTAAGAGTGAACTTACCAATGCTTAACTTAAGTTTTTGTAATTTGATACGTCTTTGGCAGAGTTGCCTATCTTAATATTAATGCATCTTAATAGTAAATACATACATTTAATAATTGTTGAGTTCTTGAAGCTTTTGCACTGTCGTTAAATTTTTTATTGTTTGTTTATCATTAAAATTATATTTATGACTTTTTTTTATTTTATTGTCTTCTTCTCAGGCGTATGCAGGATTCACAATCTCGTCAATTAAAGATTTTATAGACTTCTTCTTCTTATTCAGACCGAAAACCTAGAGCGATACGTGCAATAGAACTTCGTCATAGCGAATGTGGGACGCGGTTATTTGATTAACAGAGTTATCTGATCGCAAACGGATAGATATCTGCATTTCCACCGCCCCGCAGTTCCGATCTCCAAGGTCCACCCGACCACACGCTCCTCGAGCGAGCGAGGACTCGACACGCATCCTTGACGCCTTGCCGGCGCATGCAGTCGAACAATTCCATATGCACACCAGGATTCCCCACGCACAGCAATATGTACATCGCCGCAGAGCAATCTGCCTCCATCGCCGTTCCGCCACATTTCCGAGATTTTCCTCAACAGATCATCGCCAATAATTGAACAGTGATAAGATAACTAAATTGAACCGTCACAGCTAACAAGCACTATATTAGATTTATTATAATGTTCATCAACCGGTGCCGTGTCTGGGTTCCGTATTTAGCGCGTGTTTTGGTGGAGCATAAAGGATGCAGAGGCGGGCCCTCCCGCTGCCACCCACTCTCGAAGTCGGTTCGCTTTGTTCCCATCGCTGGTGGCATCTAAGAAGAGTTTCCGCAAACAATCAATTCCATCTTTTTATGTCACCCGTGCTTCCGGGTTTTCGAGAGCTTTAAGACTCTGCGCGGCGGAAGGCATAAAAAATGGTTTTATCACACACAAAAGTGAGCAGTGAGCAGTTGGAAGTTGATTAGGAAACTTAATATAAAAAAAGAAGAATCGTTCCCGGAACGAGCACACGGCCAGCAAGCACATGCACAGACTCACGGCGTGAATGCATGCATCCTCCGGAAAAAGTCGAAAGCGAAACTTTAAAGTTTATCTGCAAAAAAAGGAAACACATCGACAACGACGAGCAGGACGGAAGAAACGGAAAACTCCAAGTGTAGAATTCAATTGGAAAGTCGATCGTTTGGCAGAGAATGTCGACCTGCGACTGGAGAATAAAAAGGATTCCCCACTGCACCGAGGGAAGACGTCGCCAATTGCCATATTTTAACTTTCATTTCCACCTCAATGGTATGCAATAAGCAGCTTTGCGGATTGTGCCGGAGAGTTCGTGCTGCCGGCTTGGCGTACTCGCGAACATGCGAAGTTTTCAAGTCAGCAAGTCACTACATTCAATACCTAACGGCGCAGAGCTTTCCACCAAAACATGGGGGTCGGAAAAGTGTTAAGCAAATGAAAAATTCATACAGTTGCTCTAAGCTTGCTTAACATTAATTTACTTTCAAATATTGGTTTGATATTTTTGTGAAAAACACTTCTCTCGCCAAACTTGCGGAAAGTAGAGTGAGTTTTGTTGATAAGTTTGAATTCCCACATAAAGGCAATGTTTACCCAACATTAATCTGGAAATTATTCAATCACCTTTAATTTGTCATGTCATGCTCAATGGTTCCGTTGACCTTTTTCTAAAGATAAAAGAATTTTCCTATGCCCCTCTGTCCTCCTTTAAAGGCGACTTCGAACAGAGGAAGAACAAAGTAATGCTCAGTTGATTCATCTCCCATCCAAATGTCTCCCTCAGTGTACGCAAATTACGGTCTTACTCGCATTAGCAGCCCTCGTGCATTCGTTAATTCGAGACGTGTTTCGGCGTTTCTTTGGAAAATGATGATGGATAATTCGCTTTCCTCCTTGAACGAGATAAACCGTTTTGTTCCTCTGTAAAAGTGTCTTTGAATTCGAAGAAAGGAAAAGGCAAATTTTGCGTATTACATTCAGGACTCAGCTTCCACTGTGGGCTTTGCATTTTCCACAGTATGTTGATTTCGTCAATGGACATTTTCAAAAATTTCCTCTTTCAACTCAAGTACTTTTTCTTCGGCAGCAGGACACTCAAATGGATCCCATTTGTTATGAGCATGTTGATGAATGTTCGACCGACCTTTTCGCCGAAGTCAACCATGATGTTTTGTTTATTTTTGTCTCTTTCTCTTAATCATAATTGCTCATTACTTTATTTTTGCTCTACTGATGGCCGATTATCATTCGCATGAACGTTGGAGTCTGTAAGAATACTTCGTCGATTTCTGTCTTCTAGATCTTCTTCACCCGGGAATGAGTCGTTTATCCGTTAATAAATTATATTCCAGCCTGCATAGGTTGCTTAGGATCCCATTAGGATTATTAATTTTGCACTTCCCGAGCGCCTGTGTGATGGTAGGGCAATGAATTACAATCACATCAAGAGCTTGTTTAAGCGGCAAGTCCCAAGTGAGTATAAAAGCAGAGCCAAAAAAAAACAAAAAACGTGGTTGATCCTTGGCATTCCGTAGATTTGTGTGTTTCAATTCACTTGGATCATTATTAAGTTCATTAACATTCGAATATCGGAATCACCACGGGATGGAAGTCAGTTGCAAGGTATTGAGGCACGCTACAGTTAAGTCAGAATAATCTAATCGTGCTCAAGTGTATTTGTGATGAAATGAATCGGACAAGGAAGGGATGAAGATATCTTAATACATCTCAAGAATTTATGCAAATCGGAATGATAATAGTAATGGTTAGAGGGAAGGTTAATCACCAAATTGGTAAATTATATTGATACTTTTTTTAAGATTTCAACGGATAATCACAGTTGATATTTATAGAAACTTTAACAAGAATGAAGGAAGCCCTCTGGAAATAAAAGTGAGGATACTTCTTTAAATTTACAAAGTAAATTTTTAGACGTCGTTGCATTCAAATGCAAATAGATCGTTATGACATATTCAGTCACGAAAGTTTCCGGACATATTTTATTATTTTGGAATGATTTGGGATTATTTATGTTGCTTGTTGTCTGTAACGATTTCTGTTCATGGTTTTTATTCGTTGCTGACCATTGACATTTAAAATGCTATGAATTTTCCCTTTTACCAGCTTTTTTGAACATTTGTATCTCATTCAGCAGATTTGACAAACGTCTTGCAAGTTCGCTGAATAGTGACCAAGGTGTTTGAAATTGGTGCAAAACGTCATTTTTGCGAGAAACTAAAACAAGTAGTGTTGGGAAAATGAATTCCAATCCTTCGATCCGAATCCATTTGGAGATCCGGGTCTTCAAGCCCGAATCCAGATCCGTCATATCATACGTGCACATCTAACTTGCCTTGTTTTCATCTGATATGCTAAATTCATTGAACATTGACATTGATTTATGTATGAAAAACAGCGTATTTGAAAATTATTAACAAATTAGCTATTTCAGTTTTTATTTCATAGCAAGCCCAAGGTTTTTGAAACTGGTTCAACTAATCTTGGTCATGGCGTTTACAATTTACGTCAGTTTTGTAACCAATTTGTCAAGTGGACCTCTTGAAGTCACGAGATCAGTTTTGTTCGCCAAATTAGTCAGCTGGTCAAGTTAAATTCGTGCATTTCGCGACGATCTTCCGGACAGGTAAGCTGCAATGGCCAGATTAGGATTACCCGTGGTGCTTTTGCTGGCACTGGCCGTTTTCGGCGGTGCCCGCGCAACGAATGTTCCTGTTTTTGTTTGGGGAAAACCATCGTAAGTAAACACAGCAGTTCATCCGCCCCATGTTTTCGAAAGTTATCAGGTTTGGTTCTTCCTCACCAGTGTGACCTACGTTCCGGCCCTCAGCCGATACACGAGCACGGAATTCGAAGCGCTCGTCGAGGCCCAAATCGACGAGAACACTTTTACGGTCGTGTTCGCCGAAGATCGCCTCTCGACGGAGGACCTCAGTCAGTGCAAGCTGAAGACGCAAACATGCTTCAAGAATCTGCAGAAAATCGAACGCAAGTCGTACCTTCCGAGCGTCGAGGAACCGCTGAGCGTGTTGGAGGGCTCGAATGCTCGAACCGTCCTGTTGTTGTCAGACGGAACGCTCAGTGAGCCAATCGTACCGCGTGCTGGTGGAATTGTCGTCGTTGACCTCGGCTCGGGTGATTACGCGTCACATGATGCTGCAATCGATGCGCTGTACGCTCGGCTCCGCAATGCCTACGAGAACGTTCTTGCCATCTACACTGGCAAAACGGCGTCCTTCAGTGCGTCACGTCTGGTACGTAAAACTCGCCAGGCAGAGACCCCGGAACGCGAACCCAAGACGCTGTCGACGGAAGACTTCCTGATGTCCATCGAACAGTTCAGCTACGGCCCGGTCGATGCCGCCGAACTGACCGTCGTTGAGCTGGACAAAGCGGAGAAGATACCGGCCAACTCGAGCAACACCGCCGATGCACAAACCCTTCACATTCAGCTAAACGGTCCGAGCGCTAAGGTGGACCTGCACTTCATGGTTTCCCAAGGCTCGTGGGAGATTACGTCCGTGTCCTTCAACGACCAGCAGTACTACTTGCGCCATCGTGTGCACGTGAACCAGCACTTTTCGTACCGCTGCAACTCGTGGGAATACATGACGTTCGATCTGCAGAACAAAATCGTGTTCGAGGAGGTGCAGTTCCAGCCGTTCTGGCCGGCCGACGGGGAATCCAGCACCGTACCAATCAAGTTTGGTGACGCATGGCACTGCGTCGGCTTCACGACCGGGGGCATTCTTTCCGGACTGTTCCTGATTCTCATCTTCCTCATCATTGGCGCGTACGGCATCGCCTGGATGATGGATATCCGCACGATGGATCGCTTCGACGATCCGAAGGGCAAAACGATCATCGTCAACACCACCGAGTAGTGGGTGTGCACTTTGGTGTCCGGCCACAGCCTTCGTAGTTGCACAATAATTGAGCTTAGCGAGCCATTCACAATAAAATTATACACATTGGCAATTGAATTGAAATGAAATTTTTCTATTTTGCTAGTGTAACTTGAGCTAAAGATGATTTCGAATCACTAACCTTTTTATCATGCCTAGCCGACTAGGTATATTTATATGGTCAGGGCGTGTAGTTCGATAATGTAAAAAAAAAAACAATATTCTCAAAAACTAATCGTAGCTTGAGTTTTTCCTCCCAGCTACAAACAGACGGAACGGTATCGTTGGTTAATTTTGCTGTTGCTGGCGATGAATGTTTGTGAAGTTGATGGGTATGCTGCTGGTCTGTGTGTTTGGTCTCACAGCATGCGCGGGACGTGGGAAGGGGATGATTCTACAGTGCAATCTCACATTATCAGGCTTTAAATATGACTCACGCGCACTTGATGTCCTTTTGTCTCAGGATGTTAAGAATGGGGGACGTTGGGATCTTCACTAAGGCCTAAAGTGCGGGCAATACACCAGGACGGACGGCTTCAAACTTCATACAAGACTAGATGATGTGGTCAATGTCGTGGAATCCATCGCGGCAAGACTATGTTGTGCTCTTATGAGATTACAGAAATCAAATCGTCTGCGAATATGTGATCAGCGTCAATGTTTAGGGATTCCTTTGATTCACTACTCCTCTGAAGGAAATCAAACGAATTAATTGAAAATGTAACATTTTTAATCGGTCTTAAAAACGTTTTCGATGATATACGTTCATCGCCTCGAACCGTTAAGTTTGGAACTTTTACGCATGTGCTTTGTGCATGATCCCGCGAGTTATACTAATCTGTTGTTAAGCCTATTGCGCCTGCAGATAGGCTTGGAACAGCGCACCGCTATCAACAATTAGAATTAACACGTTGACTGTCAAGCGATTTTAGCACACTTTTTTAGAACAATCTTTTTTAATTTAATTTGTTCATAATATTTACTAAACCAACGATTTTTGAAGGCTAAACAAAAACTTAGCTTCACAAAGAGTTGATACAAAATATAACTATAATTTTTATGTTGCATTTTCATTTATTTATGCGTCAAAAACTTTTTAGAACTGAGTTTTGCTGTCAGCCACTTTTGGGTGACATGGCAGTCAACGTGTTAACACTCTGACGGCCGGCTACATCTATAGATGTAATGGATCCGTTTCAGTTTGCATCCGATCACATCATTTTGGTGTGCTGTCAACGCTGTCACCAGACAAGCACCACAGGCTACTGAATGTAAACAAATATCAAATGGAAAGTAAACAAATTCCACAGGGCGCGTTGCTGTTCGTTCGTAAATTCTAATAAAGATTGAAAAAGAATTATCAAACAGGGCGGCCAGATACGGAGGAACTAGTGCAAACGCGCCGGTCGGAAAGCGTTGTGACACCGTGAATTGTGCGGCCGTCAAAGTGTTAATTCTTTTTTCAATCGATCCTTTTAGTACATTATTGTATTTGGTACTTGTATAGTGTTGCTTTCAATGTTTCACTCGAACAAAATGTATATTTCATCAAATCATCGGAACAAACAACCTGTACTATACTGTACATAGTACATTGGTTGATTTTTCCTTGTTTTATATTATATTGTTTACTCCTTAATTGATCTATTTTTTTTTTGATGATTTTTCAGATATCAACAAACGAATATGGAAAAACGCTATTTCATGGTGTATAACTTTTTTATTTAATCATAACATTAACGGGTACATTCACGATGTGAAGGATATTTTTAAATGTTCTCGATAGAACCATCGTAGACAGTGAAAAAATTGTTTTCTCATTTTTGGCATACCACTACACTGGTTTAACACGTTGACTGCCAAGCGTTTTTAGCACACTTTCTTAGTACAATCTTTTATGATAAAATTTGTATGTAACATTTACTAATCCGACGATTTTCGAAGCCTAAACCAAAACTTAGATTCCTAAAGAATTTATTTTTAATATTACTATATTCGTTATGTTCCATTTTCATTTATTTATGGGACAAAAACTTTTTAGAACTAATGACAGCTGGCTATAAAAAATGATAGCCATGGCAGTCAACGTGTTAAGAAAGGAGAAAGGTCGTTGGAATATTGTTTTTAGCATGGGAAGAGCTAAAATAATAAAAAATAAATAAATAAGAGGTATAACAAATCGCTGCATACGCCGAACACTTGTAACGTTTCACGAACTCCCTTGTCGTCCTACACATCGAGGGAAAGTAAAAACAAGTCAAACATTTTGCGAGCGCAACAAATTTACGAATTCCTTGCAAGCTTACACAACACCGGAAATAAGGTTGATATCCGGTCCAATCTCACTTCCTAGACAAGGCGAACAGAATCAACTCCATCCATTGAAGAAATCCGCTGGTGCATATAGTATGCCACTACGCCAAGCGCAACGGCGCCAAACACTGCAAATGTGTACACTATCACCTGGAACGTCACATACAAGGAAGAAGATCCGACTTCTGCAGGCTGTTCGTTAACTGCGGACGTTGGGGCCACTACTGGGACCATGGTGTCTGTGGCAAGTCGAATAGAAAGCTCGGCCGATGGCTTCAGTAGACCGGTCGTAGAAGTCGTCGTCATCTTAGACGTGGTCCTCTCGGGTGTGGTTGTGCTAACGGTAGGAGAAGCAGTAGGCTTGGCCGTAGTAGTTGTCGAAAGACGGCTCTCCATCGAGGAGTCGTAGTCGTCGTAATCGTCGTAATATTCCTCGTCTGAATCTTGCTCCCCGTTGGCGAACAGTTCCGTGGATGAATCCTTTAAGTGTCCGTGCATATCGGCCTTTAGCTTGTACATTTTCATGTACTCTAGCACATGATTTAGGTAGGTAGCGTTCCAGCCGTTTCCTTGAATCTCCAGAACTTGTAGATTCGGCAGATACTCCCGCTGTTTGAGGAAGTTGATCGTGTCTATGTTACTGAACGCCACGATTAGCGATTGTAGGTCAAAGAGGTCTGAGAACATGCTGAAATCGAGCTCTTTGAGGTTGTTGTACGAAAGATCCAGCAGCTTCAGCTCGAACATGTTGGTGAACGTTTCATTGGTGATCGTGATGTTGGTGTGGCTTAGGAGTAGCTCTTCCAATCTTCGCAGGCGGTTGAACACACTGTTGGACTGTAGTGGATTGTTGCTTAGGATGAGTTTTTTCAGGTTGATCATTCGCGAGATAGGACTAGCGTCAGTGAGATTATTTTCAGTGAGATGCAGAGTGTGCAGTTTCGAACCCGTTCCTGAAAGTTTGCTGATACGGTTATGTTCGGCCTGCACCAGCGTGATATGATCGTTCAAATACAGGGCCCAACTGGCGGATTTTATCTTGTTAACATATTGTTTTCATGTTGTTAGTTAATTTTTTTGATGGATAACCCTGCTGGCAGCGGTAACTCAAAATTCCGTGTCACGTCTACGTCTCTCCCGTCTCCACCCGTTTCCACCCCTCATTGGCCCATACTTTTCAAACGATGTGCAACACCGTTGATACACTCAGCAGGCCATCCTACTCCCACCTTCGACCCCGGATTTTCGTACTCGCTCTTTTGGGACTTAGTCAATTTTTCAAACCGTTTTCATTTTTGCAAAACTTAAATAAATAACGTCGATTTGATCAATGATCAATCAATTTGTCAAATTCTAAACGTATTTGTAAGACTAAACAGATTAAAAAAGTTAAAAAACATGTCCATAATGCACTTGAAATAATTTCAGCACATTTTACAACGGAAATAAACATAGAAAAGAGATTATGCGTTTGATTCCATCATTTAAATATGATTTACGTCCATGTATTTGAAAATAACAATGAAAATCAAATTCACACTCCGACCAGATTTACGATCACTCAATGCAAAGCCAAACAGCCTACACTATTATGGGATTTGGTTGTCCCATGGACAAAGTTTATTGTGGGTGGATAAATTATTTTTATCACCGATTTTTTATGCAATTGTTGAATAGGTGAAACCTCAACCGCGTACAAAAATACATTATCTAATTTTAAAAAAATTATGACAGATAAACATTCGTCAGACGCTATTTTTGTTCAACGATCACACTTATTTTTGGCCACCATAGTCTCAAACCCACGCTCACAGTCAAGCTGTCAGGGGAGCGTTCAGTGATGGCAGCCGCCGGGACCGCTTGGTGCGCGTCGAGCGCAGTGATAAAAAAGTGCGTAAAATAATGATGTTTTCAGTGTTATTTAGTGAACTTTACAAATAAGACTGAAGAAATTGTGCATGTGTTTCGTTTACGGCTCATATTCAGCCCAAAAATGGAAGTTGTAGTGTTGTTTACATCGCTACTCTTCCGCATGGAGAGGTACTGCTGCTGGCGGCGTCCGATCCGATCTCGCAGAATTCATCGATGGAAAACAAAACAAGATAAGTATTTCATCAATTATTGCGTATCAACATCAATAATAATTTAATTCCTCTCAATTTTCATTTCTAGAGCATCTTCCGTCGGAAGTTTGTTTTGGATCCCGATCCCGCTGCTCGGATGTGCATCAGAAGATCTTTTCGACATTGATATTCCCTAGTGTGCAAGTGTGGTGTGTAGGGTAGTGATATTCAGTGAAATTTATCATTAAAAATAGTCTTAAGCAGTGTCGTTAACGTATGATAATCCTAAATAAATATATAATGATAAAAATATTACGGAACTGGCGGACTTATGTTTTTATGATGACCATCACTATACAGGGTACTCGGGGGCCGCCATTACTGACCCATGCGCATGCGCAAATTGCCCACGAGGGTATCTCAGACCCGCGCATTTCACTGTCACAATGCGCGGCAAATGCGCGCTAAATGCGCGGGGTTTACAACATTTTTACGCGTCGCGTGACATTTTCTGCCTCCAGGGAACAAGACAAAGTGTTGCACCAAAAAAGGGGGTGGGGTGCAACATTCAATCGGTTATTTTGTGGTAGTGTTAGTGTCAAACAGGGGGTTATGGAGGTGTGCGTGTTATTTCACCATATTGGCATGCACACATTTATATAATGCGTTTCGGATATCAAATGAGAAAACAGTGTTGTGTTCTGCGCAATCCGTCGACGCGGAAATTTCTATTCTTTATTAAATTCGAACTCTACTTCTACACTCTGCTCTCCCGGAACATTATGGGCGGCTTCTTCCTCCGGTGTTAATTCTGTTGAACGAAACAAACAAAGAAAAGGAATTAACGAATCGCTGTTTTAACGGTCATGATGTTGCTCTATCACACTGTTTACTTACCGATTCCAAGATCCTTCCAAACGATCAAACTTCTCATCCGTTTTACGGACCAGATCGTCCATGAGCTGACGCCGTCGCGGACTTGTTGATGGATGCACTTTTTCTTCTTTAAGTTTCCCATTGGGCACCATGAACTTTGGAAAAACACTTCACACTTTTCAACACGCCTGTTCTGGCGCTAGTTGTTTTGAAGACTGAAAACTTCACCGCGTCGCGATTGACAGTCGGTGCGTGATGGCATTCATACAAACGCCCTTTTTTATTCTGTACATGATTGACCGGCATGAAGTGCACCAACACACTCATGGGTTACTGTGCAGTATGGGAATGCTACACAATCGGTTCCGCTATTGCAATGTGTCAGACTGAAAGGGAAAATGTGAAAGGGCAGATGTGACTTCCTCCCTAGCACACCGGTTCATCATTAGAACGAGTGGGAAGACAAAGTGTGCAAGAGAAAGCTGACAGTACTGGACTTAAGGGGGTTGGAATGTGGGGAAACGGGGCAATGTTGCATGTCACCGTCAGCTGGGGGTAGTCAGCGAGTTGTTGTGCAACAACACGTGTGACGCCTTTAGAGAAGGAAATTCGAACGCAGTCAACTGGTTGTGAGACAGATCGAGTCGGGCCAATTCAATGATATTGTTGAAAATGCCAGCTGGTAAAACGTTGCTTATGAGGTTCTGTGCCAAGTTAATCATTGTAAGCGCAGGAGAGGATGCGAACAGATTTTCCGGCAGTTGCGTGAGTTGGTTGTCCGTTAAGTTGAGATGGGTGAGATTCTTCAGGCCATTAAATGCGTTCGGGCCGATGGTAGTGAGCTCACTGGAGACGATGAAAAGGACCTCTAGTGCGTCCACTCCGTGGAACGTATTGTCCTCTAGTGTGCTAATATTGGTATGGTGGATGACGACTTTCTTTAGATTAGGTGTTTTATCGAACGCTCCCGGTTCAATGTTGCACTGCTCTCCTTGATAGATTTCCAGATCGATCAGGTTCGGGAAAGAACCGAAAGTTTCAGCTGTTATCTTATTGTCGTAGAAGTGTAGGATCGAAACATGGGTTATTTCATTTTCCAGTTCATCCATCCGACAACTTTCGTCGGTTTTCAGTGCATCGTTGGTGGGCATAAGTATACGACAGTACTTCAATCGGCACCTGCACAGAGAGGCATCCATTTTGCAGTCGCCAAGAGCGAGGAGGATCAAGCCCACCAAAACACTGTGAGCAAACAAGTTAGTATTAGAACGCACTGTTACATGAAAAAGCGATCCCGATGATCACTATTTACTTACCCAATGGGTCCCATTGTGAATCTGCTGAAAGAACCGTACTACTCGAAGGAAACTAATGCGATCCAGTATCCGATCACCATGTAGGATCGCTCCAGCAGTCATAAATAGATGGGTGTGCGTTCGTTATCACTATGCCACGTTACGTTAGTTGGATTACTTTGCATACGGCAGAGTGCAATGGTTCGTCGCCCAAGTTTTGATGCTGTTGGACACCTTCTCCGCTTGCAACGGATTCTGTATCAAGCAAATAAATACATTTTTATACTTCTTTATCTGACCAGCTAACGATAATTTCTTTGCTTCAAACGATATCGTCCTATAGAGTGCGTATGATGTCATGCACGTTAGTTGTTAATGGATAATTTGTTTCTTTTCTTTGAAAACAGTTTGTCAAAAATTTCGTTTTAATTAAGTTTTCAGGATGCTTACCATGGCCAGGCTACTTTATAGTAGAGCACTCACAACACAGTCTTCTATCTTGCTTTACGACTCTCCAACCCGATATTTGAGCAGTTGAAGTTGGAAACTATTTTTATTATTATTATTATTTTCCGGTTAAAGATTTTAGATTAAATTAAATCATTCTACTTAAATTGATACATAAAATAAACGTTCAATGTATGGTAGAGTCCGTGATAATACGCACTACAGCCGAATAGTTTGTTTATTTTGATCTGTCAAAATTCACCCTGTTTTCGCTCCCATTTTCGTGGTCCATCTACAGAGTGAAAAATATTTTCGGCTCTCACAGTCGCGAAAACATGAGTGCAGAAAAACGTTTTTCATCTCACGTGGCCGTCAGGTTATCGATATTTTATGTTATACGTTCTACCGCTTAATTGATCTATTTTTCGTGATTTTTCTTAGTGTATAAAACTTCATTTACTCATAACATTAACGTGTGCATAAACGAAGCGAAGCATAACGCTGCGTAAAGTTTCACAAACTGCCTTATCGTCCTACACTTCGAGGGAAAGCCAAAACAAGTCAAACATGTTTACGACTTCCTGGCTAGTTTACACAACACTGGAAATAAGGTTGATATCCGGTCTAACCTCACTTCCTAGATCAGGCGAACAGAATCAACTCCATCCATTGAAGAAATCCGACGAACGTCCAAGCGTCGCTGGTGCATATAGTATGCCACTACGCCAAGGGTAACGACTCCAAACACTGCAAATGTGTACACTATCACCTGGAACGTCACATACAAGGAAGAAGAACCGACTTCTGCGAGCTGCTCGTTAACTGCGGACGTTGGGGCCACTACTGGGACCATGGTGCCTGTGGCAAGTCTGACGGAAGGCTCGGCCGATGGCTTCGGTAGACCGGTCGTAGAAGTCGTCCTCATCTCAGACGTGGTCCTGGTCTTGGGCGTGGTTGTGCTAACGGTAGAAGAAGGAGTAGGCTTGACCGTAGTAGTTGTGGTAGATGAAGGATAAATTTCAGCAAACTGTCGCTCCAAAGGTACCGAAGGAAGGCTCTCCATCGCGGAGTCGTAGTCGTCGTAATATAACTCCTCTGAATCCCCGTTGGCGAACAGTTCCATGCATGAGCCCTTTAAGTCTCCGTCCATAATGACCTTTAGCTTGAACGCTTTCATGTACTCTAGCTCAAGACTTAGGTGGTTAGCGTTCCATCCGTTTCCACACATCTCTAGAACGCGCAGATTCGGCAGATACTCGCGCTGTTCGAGGAAGTTCATCTTGTCTATGTTATTGAACGCCACGATTAGCGTTTGTAGCTCGACGAGGCCTGAGAACATGCTGAAATCGAGCTCTTTGAGGTTGTTGTACGAAAGATCCAGCAGCATCAGCTCGACCATGTTGGCGAACGTTTCATTGGTGATCGTGATGTTGGTGTGGCTTAGGAGTAGCTGTTCCAATCTTCGCAGGCTGTTGAACACACTGTTGGGCTGTAGTGGATTGTTGCTTAGGGTGAGCTTGCTAAGGTTGATCATTCGCGAGATAGGACTAGCGTCAGAGAGATTATTTTCAGTGAGATGCAGAGTGTGCAGTTTCGAACCCGTTCCTGAAAGTTTGCTGATACGGTTATGTTCGGCCTGCACCAGCGTGAAATGATCGTTCAAATACAGGGTAGTCAGCGAGTTGTTGTGCAACAACACGTGTGACGCCTTTAGAGAAGGAAATTTGAACGCAGTCAACTGGTTGTGAGACAGGTCGAGTCGGGCCAGTTCAATGATATTGTTGAAAATGCCAGCTGGCAGAACGTTGCTTAGCAGGTTGTGTGCCAAGTTAACCATTGTAAGCGCTGAAGAGGATGCGAACAGATTTTCCGGTAGTTGTGTGAGTTGGTTGCCCATTAAGGTGAGATGGGTAAGGTTCTTCAGGCCATTAAATGCGTTCGGGCTGATGGTAGTGAGCTTGCTGGAGATAATAACCAGCATCTCCAGTGCGTCCAGTTCGCGGAAAGTGTTGTCCTCCAGCGTGCTAATATTGTTATAGCGGATGATGACTTCTCTTAGGTTAGGTGTTTTCTCGAACGCTCCCGGTTCAATGTTGCTTAGCTTTCCTTCGTTGATTTCCAGATCGGTTAGTTTCGGGAAGGAACCGAAAGTTTCACCTGTCAGCTTATTGTCGTAGAAGCGTATGATTATCAGATTGGTTATTTCATTTTTCTCCATCGGGCAACTTGATTCGGCGGTTTGCAGTGCATCGTTCGTGGGATTAATCATAAGACAGTTCGTCGGTTGGCACCTGCATCTCATGGCATCTGCCATTTTCCAGTCACCAAGAGCGAGTAGGGTCAAGCCCATCAAAGCACTATTAGAAAAGTTATTATTAGAGCACACTGTCAGATGAAAACGCGATCACGGTGAGCATTCGCTACTTACCCTATGGCGATAGGTCTCATTTCAAATTCGCTCAAAGAACCGTATTGGGTCACTGTTCGAAGGAAACTAATGCGATCCCAAATCCGATCGGCATATAGGATCGCTCCACCAGGCATAGGGATGTGTATGCGTTCGTTATCACCATACTGTGTATGTACTCTAGAGGCCGAGCCATTACGTTACTTGAATTACTTCGCATACGTCAGTGTGCACTGGTTCATCGCCCAAGTTTTGATGGTGTTGGACACCTTCTCCGCTTGCAAAGGATTCTGTATCAAGCAAATCAATACATTTTTATACTTCATTATCTCTGCAAAATATCATGTAGCAGATCATAAACAGATTTGTTTTGCTTGTCTATGCTAACTCATGAGCACCATGCATGTTTGTAGATTTCTATCTTGATTTCAGAGTACATGTCGTAGTACAGTACCCAGAAACCTCGACTTTATTACAATTTTATGAGTCATGGCGTGTATTTTCACAAAATAAGACATCTTCTCTTCTATAAAAATCCATCAAATGTCTATGCCTTCATAAAGAACTAAGAGACTGAGGCTCCAGCTAACGATAAATTCTTTGCTTCAAACGATATCGTTCTTAGAGTGCATATGTGCCTTCATCAGCTACTATTGGATAGTTTGTTTCTTGTCTTTGAAAACAGTTTAACAATAATTATTATTTTCAAATTCGTTCGAATTGATTCAATCTATGTGGTTATTTTTTAAACTCTTGTGCGAAATGGACCAAACTCGATTTCCTTTGACGGCTCAATTTTGATAAAAATCTTTTAAATGCCTTTCTTCTACCGACAGAAGACCATTGAGTATAGACGACCATATGATGAAACATCTTTTCCAATCGTGCAATTGTTTATCAGAGCATTGTGAATTGTTTGTGTGGAACTTTTTCGTTTGTTCATTATACGTAACCCGCGGGTTATGCTAATCTATTCTTACGACGATTGCACCTGCAGGTATGCTTGATACAGCACATTTTCGAGAAGGAAGTAAACTTAAGCAACAAGAATTTAATCCCTTTTTTATCTATCCTTTTACTATATTATACATAGTACATTGTACTATAATTTATATAGTACATTGGTTGATTGTTTCACCATACTACGAGCACAAACACCTATAAGATATTAAAATCATCGTTGTTTTGTGTAATACTTTTTACCGCTTAACTGTTCTATTTTCTGAGATTTTTCGGATAACAACAAACGAACTTTTTAAAAAAAGCTATTTAATAGTGCATGACATTTTATTCAATCATAACATTAACGAATACATTCACGATGCGAAGGATGTTTTTAAATTTTTTTGATAAGACCATCGGAAACAGTAAAAGAATAAACTTTCTTATTTTCTTCATACCACTACTCTGATATACCACTATTATAAAGTCTTCGGAATATTGTTTTTAGCACGGGAAGGGGTATCCCTTATCGTCCGACACATCGAGGGAAATTCAAAATAAGTCAAACATTTTGCGAGCGCAACAAACTAACCACTTTCTTGCAAGCTTACACAACACTGGAAATAAGGTTGATATCCGGTCCAATCTCACTTCCTAGACAAGGCGAACAGAATCAACTCCTTCCATTGAAGAAATCCGACGAACGTCCAAACGTCGCTGGTGCTTATAGTATGCCACTACGCCGAGCGCAACGACTCCAAACACTGCAAATGTGTACACTATCACCTGGAACGTCACATACAAGGAAGAAGAACCTACTTCTGGGGGCTGCTCGTTGGCTGCGGACGACGGGGCCACTACTGGGACCATGGTGTCTGTGGCAAGTCGAACGGAAGGCTCGGCCGATGGCTTCGGTAGACCGGTCGTAGAAGTCGTGGGCATCTTAGACGAGGTCCTCTCGGGCGTGGTTGTGCTAACGGTAGGAGAAGCAGTAGGCTTGGCCGTAGTAGTTGTGGTAGATGAAGGATAAAATTCAGCAAACTGTCGCTCCAAAGGTACCGAAGGAAGGCTTTCCATCGAGGAGTCGTAGCCGTCCGCATGTGCCTTCTTAGGAGCCTGCTCCCCGTTGGAGCACAGTTCCATTAATGTGCCCTTTAAGTGTCCATGCAGATCGGCCTGAAGCCTGTTCAATTCCATGTACTCTAGCACATGACTTAGATAGGTAGCGTTCCAGCCATTTCCACAAATCTCCAGAACTCGCAGTTTTGGCAGATACTCGCGCTGTTCGAGGAAGTTGATCTTGTCTATGTTATTGAACGCCACGATTAGCACATGTAGCTCAATGAGGTCTGAGAACATGCTGAAATCGAGCTCTTTGAGGTTGTTGTACGAAAGATCCAGCAGCTTCAGCTCGACCATGTTGGCGAACGTTTCATTGGTGATCGTGATGTTAGTGTGGCTTAGGAGTAGCTGTTCCAATCTTCGCAGGCTGTTGAACACACTGTTGGGCTGTAGTGGATTGTTGCTCAGGAAGAGCTTTTTCAAGTTGATCATTCGCGAGATAAGACTAGCGTCAGAGAGATTATTTTCAGTGAGATGCAGAGTGTGCAGTTTCGAACCCGTTCCTGAAAGTTTGCTGATACGGTTATGGTCGGCTTCCACCAGGTGGAAATGATCGTTCAAATACAGGCTAGTCAGCAAGTTGTACTGCAGCAACACATGTGCTGCCTTTAGAGAAGGAAATTCGAACGTAGTCAACTGGTTTTGAGACAGGTCGAGTCGGGCCAGTTCAATAATATTGTTGAAAATGCCAGCTGGCAAAACGTTTCTTAGCAGGTTGTGTGCCAAGCTGATCTTTGTAAGCGCTGGAGAGTAAGCAAACAAATTTTCCGGCAGTTGCGTGAGTTTGTTGCCCATCAAGTTGAGATAGGTAAGGTTCTTCAGGCCATTAAATGCGTTTGGGCCGATGGTAGTGAGGTCACTGAAGACAATGAACAGCATCTCCATCGCGTCCAGTCCACGGAAGGTATTGTCCTGCAGTGTGTTGATCTTGTTATAGCGGATGATAAGTCTCGTTAGATTAGGTGTTGTCTCGAACGCTCCCGGTTCAATTTTGATCAAATTTCCATGGTTGATTTCCAGAGAGGTCAGGTTCGGGAAGGAACCGAAAGATCCAGTTGTCAGCTTATTGTCGTAGAAGCTTACGATCATCAGATTATTTTTGCTATGTTTCTCCATCGCACAAATTGATTCGGCGTTTTCCAGTGCATCGTTTGTAGGATTAACCATAAGGCAGCTCGTCGGATGGCACGTGCACAGAGCGGCATCTGCCTTTATCCACTTACCAAGAGAGAGTAGGGTCAAGCCCACCAAAGCACTGTTAGCAAACAGGTTAGTATTAGAGCGCACTGTAAACGCGTTGACGATGAACACTCGCTACTTACCCTATGGCGAGAGGTCTCATTTTGAATCCGCTCAAAGAACCGTACTGGGTCACTGTTCGAAGGAAACTAATGCGATCTAAAATCCGATCGTCATATAGGATCGCTTTAGCAGGCGTAGGAAAAATAAGTGTGCGTTCATTATCACCATGCCATGTATGCACTCTAGCGGTTGAGCCATTACGTTACTTGGATTACTTTGCCTGTAGCAGATCATAAATAGATTTGTTTTGCTTGTCTATGCATGAGCACCATGAATGTTTGTCGATTTCTATTTTGATTTCAGCGTACATGTCGTTGTACAGTACTAAGAAAGCTCAGTTTTATCAGAATTCTTAGAAAATAGACTTAGAGAAATTAGACATCTTCTCTCCTCTAGATTTCAAAGCCTTCTTGCAGAACGTACTGAAATATTGAGCTTCGTTTTTTTTCTTTGCTTCGATAACCGATTCAAACGATATCGTTCTTAAAGTGCATATGGTGTCATGGCCTTCGTTAGCTGTTAGTGGAACATTTGATTCTTGTTTTTGGAAACAGTTTATTTAAAATTATTGCTTTCGAATTCGTTCAAATTGATTCAATCCTTGTGACGTTTTTTTAAACCCCTGTACGAAGTGGAACAACGTCGATTTTAATCGACCGTTAAGCAGAGATTAAATCAGCTACCCCGGGAGAAAGTAGCGAACTTATATTAATTTGTATCGGGTTTATTTGCATCAATTTCAAATATCAGAAACGCGCGACAGGAGGGAGGTCCGCGACAGCCGAGTGGTAGGGCTGGTTAGAAAAATCGGCCCATGAGCGCCGGGGCTCACCACCTCGACGGCGTGGGTTCGAATCCCAACCAAAACCAGACCCTCCCCTGTACGAGAGGGCTGACTATCCACGTACTCAAAGGGAAAAAGTTTCGTGGCAGGCATGGCCAATAAGGTCGTTACGCCAAGAAGAAGAACACTGGTATTACCGGTACCGAAGTGGGATGACTACTTGTCGCTGTGATCGAGTAACACTGCTCGAGATGTCGCGGGGTGGAGACGGTGCGGGTTGTGTCGATGTGTGCTGTGGAGTTGGTGTTGGCTGTGGTGTAGACGACTTTTTTTCTTTACTACAGGGGAATTTTCGAAAGATACGGGTCCGACTCCGCATGCCGAATTTTTACCGACTAAACCACCTGTTGTGCGCTACCAGTGTCACCACTGTTCAGTATCGCGAGGCTTTTGGTCAGTTGATGTGGTATGGCTTCGTTCTGAAGCTTTAACGCTGAATAGCACTTGCTTAGCTTTCGATAAGCCCTTGCGCTGAGGAAGTGGCCGACCAATGTCGAGCCTCCCGTGATGCAGCCTCGGCTGATGGCCATATGTTCCAGCTGGCACCAAGAGGATGGCGTTCCCTATGCTAGCGGTCCAACGTCGTGGTCTCTGAGTCGTTGTTAGAGGGTTACGGCTTGCCCCATTAACTATTGCTGCTGTTGTCGCTGTTACTATCAGCCTGTCCCTTGCAAAATGGGCACGCTCTTGTTTCCACTCTCTTTGTAGGATTGTCGTTATTCGGCGTACCTCATCACTTACACGGCTCCAATCCGACGCAGTCCGGAGTTGGAATGAAGAGCTCATGCCACATAGGATGTCTCGGAAGAATCCATAGGATGTCTCGGAAGCACACCGATGGAAGCTGACGCCCCATTCCTCTGATTCAGCCATGCAGCTGCGTAGGGCTCAGTATTTCGCCAGGTCCCTGCAGTGGATGGTAGCAGCAGCTCAACGCCCTCTGCTAGCTCTACCGAGAGCAGGCCATAGTACATCATGTTCCACAGGGTGGGACCGAGACTCGATCCTTGTGGAACACCCGCTCTAAGTCACCTCGACGGCGGAATTTAGCTGGTGTCATACACCAACAAACGTCGCTCATCAAGTTGGCAAGCATCGTTTATAGGTAAAGGGAGACTTCATCCCCTGTGCCGCTGTAGCAGTCTCGCGCCAACTTGCGGTGTGGAAGGCGTTACGGTGGTGCTCAGCAGCTAACCGTCTCTCACCTGGGTCCACGGTGGAGAGGCTGCGCTCGCTAGCAGCCTATCATTCCACGCGCAGCCAGCCTAAGCTAGTCTACCAAAAAGCGGTTGACCTCACCTGGAAGGCTGGCACGTAGTTCCGTTGCATGGTCACGTCGCATGCCCGAGTGAGGCCGGCAACCAACGCCTCTGGAGAGTCCGCGAGCGCAGAAAATCCGGAACGATTAAGCGCCTCCTGATATTTAGATCGTCTTCCTGCTGATTGTAGACTGCGTCGGCCGTCAAGCTGTGCTCGTCCATCGCCACGACGAGGGTGCTGGTCCTGTTGGGCCAAGGTGAATGTTACGTACTGGTGGTCCCTTTTGACACATCAATCACACTGGTCCGGGGAACCCTGTTCGCTGTGAAGGTGGGTGTACTGCCACGGTTCAGCATGACCATGTGCCGACGCTCTGTCATCTCTAATAGCTCCTATCCCCTTGGTTTCGAGCGAGAGCTCCCAGAAGCCGTATGCCAGACGTTGAAGGTGTTGAAGTGCGGCGATCACCAACCGCAGGAAATCTACTTCGTTCCCGATAGGCGTCTATTGGTTGATTGTTCCATCATACTATGAGCACAAGCACCTGTACAATAGGTTTCACGAGATCAAAATCATCGTTGTTTTATATTTTAAGTTTTACCTCTTAATTGTTCTATTTACGGTAACTTTTCGGATAACAACAAACGGACTTGGAAAAACCACTATTTGATAGTGTATAACCTATTATTTAATCATCACATTAACGGATACATTCACGATGCAAAGGTTATTTTTAAATGTTCTCGATAGGACCATCGGAGACAGTTGATAAACAAACTTTCTCATTTTCGGCATATTACTACACTGGTTTGGCAAAGGGGGAAGGTCTTTGGAGTATTGTTTTTAGCACGGGAAGGGGTATAACAAATTGCCGAACACTTGTTACAAATAACATGCCAATCACTTATAACGTTTCACGAACTCCCTTATCGCCCGACACTTCGAAGGAAAGTCATATTAAGTCAAACATTTTGCGAGCGCAACAAATTTACAACTTCCTTGCTAGTTTACACAACACTGCAAATAAGGTTGATATCCGGTCCAACCTCACTTCCTAGATCAGGCGAACAGAATCAACTCCATCCATTGAAGAAATCCGACGAACGTCCAAGCGTCGCTGGTGCATATAGTATGCCACTACGCCGAGCGCAACGGCGCCAAACACTGCAAATGTGTACACTATCACTTGGAACGTCACATACAAAGAAGAAGATCCGACTTCTGCGGACTGCTCGTTAACTGCGGACGTTGGGGCTACTACTGGGACCATGGTGTCTGTGGCAAGTCGAATAGAAGGCTCGGCCGATGGCTTCGGTAGACCGGTCGTAGAAGTCGTGGGCATCTTAGACGAGGTCCTCTCGGGCGTGGTTGTGCTAACGGTAGAAGAAGCAGTAGACTTGGCCGTAGTAGTTGTGGTAGATGATGGTGGATAAAATTCAGCAAACTGTTGCTCCAAAGGTATCGAAGGACGGCTCTCCATCGAGGAGTCGTAGTCGTCGTAATCGTCGTAATATTCCTCGTTTGAATCTTGCTCCCCGTTGGCGAACAGTTCCGTGGATGAATCCTTTAAGTGTCCGTGCTTATCGGCCTTTAGCTTGTACATTTTCATGTACTCTAGCACATGACTTAGATAGGTAGCGTTCCAACCGTTTTCTTGAATCTCCAGAACTTGTAGATTCGGCAGATACTGGCGCTGTTCGAGGAAGTTGATTTTGTCTATGTTATTGAACGCCACGATTAGCGTTTGTAGCTCGACGAGGTCGGAGAACATGCTGAAATCGAGCTCTTTGAGGTTGTTGTACGAAAGATCCAGCAGCTTCAGCTCGAACATGTTGGTGAACGTTTTATTCGTGATCGTGATGTTGGTGTGGCTAAGGAGTAGCTGTTCCAATCTTCGCAGGCTGTTGAACACACTGTTGGGCTGTAGTGGATTGTTGCTCAGGGTGAGCTTGGTCAGGTTGGTCATTCGCGAGATGGGACTAGCGTCAGAGAGATTATTTTTAGTGAGATGCAGAGTGTGCAGTTTCGCAGCCGTTCCGGCTAGTTTGCTGATACGATTATGGTCGGCTTCCACCATCGTGAAGTGATCGTTTAGATACAGGCTAATCAGTGAGTTATTTTGCAACAACACGTGTGATGCCTTTAGGGTAGGAAATTCGAACGCAGTCAAATGGTTGTGAGACAGGTCGAGTTGGGCCAGTTCAATGATATTGTTGAAAATGCCAGCTGGCAGAACGTTGCTTAGCAGGTTGTGTGCCAAGCTGATCTTTGTAAGCGCTGGAGAGGATGCGAACAGATTTTCCGGCAGTTGCGTGAGTTGATTGCCTATCAGTGTGAGGTGGGTAAGGTTCTTCAGGCCATTAAATGCGTTCGAACCGATGGTAGTGAGTTTGCTGGAGACGATGAACAGGATCTCTAGTGCGTCCAGTCCGCGGAAGGTATTGTCCTCCAGTGTGCTAATATTGTTATAGCGGATGTTGAGTTTCGTTAGATTAGGTGTTTTCTCGA
The DNA here is from genome assembly GCF_943734705.1 of Anopheles coustani. NCBI lineage: Eukaryota > Metazoa > Arthropoda > Insecta > Diptera > Culicidae > Anopheles > Anopheles coustani. The sequence goes on from NC_071288.1 coordinate 13,115,044, forward strand.
ACGCTCCCGGTTCAATGTTGCTCAACTTTCCTTGGTGGATTTCCAGATCGGTCAGGTTCGGGAAGGAACCGAAAGTTTCAGTTGTCAGCTTATTGTAGTTGTAATGAAGGATAGACACACTGGTTATTTCATTTTTCTCCATCCGACAACTTTTAGCGTTTTTTAGTGCATCGTTCGTGGGATCAATTATAAGGCAGCTCGTCGATTGGCAACTGCATATCAAGGCATCTGCCATTTTCCAGTTGCCAAGAGAGACTAAGGTCAAGCCCACCAAAAAACTATCAGAAAAGTTAGTATTAGAGCGAGATGAAAACGCGATCACGATGATCACTCGCTACTTACCATATGGCGAGAGGTCTCATTTTGTATTTGAGCAAAGAACCGTACTGGGTCACTGTTCGAAGGAAACTAATGCGATCCAGAATCTGATCGGCATATAGGATCGCTTCAGTAGGCACAAGGAGAAGTGTGTGCGTTCGTTATCAAAATGCCATGTATGTACTCTAGCGGCAATGCCACTACGTTACTTGGATTACTTCGCATACGTCAGTGTGCAATGGTTCGTCACTCAAATTTTGATGATGTTGGACATCTGCTCCGCTTGCAATAGATTCAGTACATCAGAGCGCAAATCAATACATTTTGAACTTCATTATCTGAGCAAAATATCAAGTAGCAGATCATAAATAGTTTTGTTTAGCATGGCTATGCTGACTCATGAGCACCATGAATGTTTGTAGATTTCTATTTTGATTTCAGAGTACATGTCGTAATACAGTACCCAGAAACCTCAACTGTATTAGAATTCTATGAGTCTTGGCGCGTGTTTTCTCAAAATAAGACATCTTCTCTTCTATAGAAATCCTCTAGATTGAAATGCCTTCATAAAGATCTGAGAGACTGAAGTTCCAGCTAACGATAAGTTCTTTGCTTCAAACGATATCGTTCTTATGATGCATATGATGTCATCGTGTTCGTTAGCTACTAATGGATAATATGTTTCATTTCTTTGAAAACAGTTTAGCAATATTGACTGTTTTCAAATTCGTTCGAATTGATTCAATCTATGTGACTGTTGTTATGAACTCTTGTGCGAAGTGAACCAAACTCGGTTTTCTTTGAGGGCTCAATTTTGATAAAAATCTTTTCATCAAATGCCTTTAATCTGCCGACAGAAGACCATTAAACATAGTATTCAACACTGGCGATGAAAAATCTTGCGTATTCAACACTGGCGATGAAAAATCTTTACCAATCGTGCAATTGATTTATCAGAACATTAAGAGTTGTTTGGAACTTTTGCGCATATGCTTTATACCCGCAAGTTATGGTAATCTGTTCTGTTGGCCATTGCGCTTGCAGATATGTTTGATACAGCATACCATTATCGACGAGCAATTAGAACTTAGCAACAAGAATTTAACCCTTTTTGTAGCTATCCGTTTTGTACATTGTTGTGTTTGCTATATGTGTAATGCTATTTTCAGTGTTTAAATCAAACAAAATTTATATTTCATTAAATCAATGAAGAACAAACAACCAGTACTATCCTTTTCTTCTTAGCGTAACGACATTGTTGGTCATGTTTGTCCGTTAAGGGCTTACGAGACGAGAGGTCTCGTTAGGGATTTCGAATGAGGTCGAACTCACGCCGTCGAGGTGGTGAGCCCCGGTAAACGGTGCTACCGCTCCGCTGTCCAAATGGATGATTGTACCATCGTACTACGAGCACGTACCTATATGATAGGTTTCACGATATCAAAACCATCGTTGATTTATGTTACATTTTTAAAATAAATTGTACTATTTTCGGCGATTTTTCAGCTTCAGCGAGAAAGTAACTGGAAAACGCTGTTTATTAAAGGGTGTCCCAGAAAGTATAAGCACTATTTCTAAATTACGTTTTTGGAAAATGGATGACGCTAAACAGTTGATTCTTCGGGTGTTTGATTTTTTACATTCAAACCTACTAGATGGTGCATCGAAACTATTTTTTTCAACCGTTTCTGTTAAAATGCGAGGCATTTCCGTCAAAAAGCGCAAAAGCGTTCTGCACAAATGGTGTTCGACTCCTAATATTTCGCTGAGGCAATTAGCAAAATCGGTAAGTGTGAGTATCGGAGCCGTACGAACCGCCATCCAAAAGTTTCGGGAGGAGTTCAGGTTCGAGGATACGTCGAAAAGTGGTCAAAAACCCGGTCCTATCGACCAACAGTTGAACCGGGAAAGAGCAAAAGCATTCAAGTAAAAATAGGAAAGTTCCATACGCGATGTGGCTCAACAAATGGGTACCTCAAAAAGTAACGTCCAATGTGCCAAGGCAAGATTGAATTTAAAATCGTACAAAAACCAAAAGAAATCGAAAGAGAGGGCAAATCAGGCCGCATGCTTTAAATATCGGGCCCGGAAGCTGTACGACAAGCTGCTGTGTGGTAAATCCTCATGCATCAGCTCGACGATGAGTCGGCCAAGACCAGACCAATTGAGATATTTTGGGCGCTAACGAAAGCACACTTGAGAAAACATTTTAAAGCTGCGGAAAACATCGACAGTTTTCAAAAAAAGTGTAAAACCGTTCAAAAGTGTCGAAAACCGTTCACGACAAGTATGTGCTGAGCCATATCGAAGGCGATAGATCAGAAGTGCGGTCATTAGCATACGATTAAATTTTTAAAGTTTTTATTTTTCGCAAATAGTCCAGAACAAAACCCAAACACAATTTATGAAACAAAAATTCAGTTTCTGGAACAGGTTTTGTTTTTTACCTAATCGTGCTTATACTTTCGCGGACACCCTATGTATAAAACTTCATTTATTCATAACATTAACGTGTACATTCACGAAGAGAAGGGTACATTTGAATGATTTTGGTCGGAAAAAGCTAATAAACAAACTTTCTCATTTTCGGCATACCCTACTCTGGTGTAAGATAGAGGAAAGGTCTTTTAATACCGTATTTAGGACGGGAAGGGGTATAACAAACAACTACGTAACGTTTCATGACCTTTATTATCGACCGACACTTCGAGGGAAAGTAAAAACAAGTCAAACATTTATCGAGCGCAATAAATTTACGACTTCCTAGATAGTTTACACAACTCTGCAAATACGGTTGATATCCGGTTAAATCTCACTTCCTAGACAAGGCGAACAGAATCAACTCCATCCATTGAAGAAATCCGACGAACGTCCAAACGTCGCTGGTGCATATAGTATGCCACTACGCCGAGCGCAACGACTCCAAACACTGCAAATGTGTACACTATCACCTGGAACGTCACATACAAGGAAGAAGAACCGACTTCGGCAGGCTGCTCGTTGCCTGCGGACGACGGGGCCACTGTTGGGACCATGGTGTCTGTGGCAAGTCTAACGGAAGGCTCGGCCGATGGCTTCGGTAGACCGGTCGTAGAAGTCGTCGTCATCTTAGACGTGGTCCTCTCGGGCGTGGTTGTGCTAACGGTAGGAGAAGCAGTAGGCTTGGCCGTAGTAGTTGTGGTAGATGAAGGATAAAATTCAGCGAACTGTTGCTCCAAAGGTATCGAAGGAAGGCTTTCCATCGAGGAGTCGGAGTCGTCCTCATGTGCCTCCTTAGGAGCTTGCTCCCCGTTGGCGCATAGTTCCATGAATGTGTCCTTTAAGTGTCCGTGCATATCGGCCTTAAGCTTGTACATTTTCATGTACTCTAGCACATGACTCAGGTAGGTAGCGTTCCAACCGTTTCCACAAATCTCCAGAACTTGTAGATTTGGCAGGTACTCGCGCTGTTCGAGGAAGTTGATCTTGTCTATGTTATTGAACGCCACGATTAGCGCTTGTAGCTCAATGAGGTCTGAGAACATGCTGAAATCGAGCTCTTTGAGGTTGTTGTACGAAAGATCCAGCAACTTCAGCTCGGCCATGTTGGCAAACGTTTCATTGGTGATCGTGATGTTGGTGTGGCTTAGGAGTAGCTCTTCCAATCTTCGCAGGCTGTTGAACACACTGTTGGGCTGTAGTGGATTGTTGCTCAGGGTGAGCTTGGTCAGGTTGATCATTCGCGAGATGGGACTAGCGTCAGAGAGATTATTTTCAGTGAGATGCAGAGTATGCAGTTTCGCACCCGTTCCGGAAAGTTTACTGATACGATTATGTTCGGCTTCCACCAGAGTGAAATGATCGTTCAAATACAGGCTTGTCAGCAAGTTGTTGTGCAGCAACACGTGTGATGCCTTTAGGGAAGGAAATTCGAACGCAGTCAACTGGTTGTGAGACAGGTCGAGTCGGGCCAGTTCAATGATATTGTTGAAAATGCCAGCTGGTAGAACGTTGCTTAGCAGGTTGTGAGCCAAGTTGACCATTGTAAGCGCTGGAGAGGATGCGAGCAGATTTTCCGGTAGTTGTGTGAGCTGGTTGCCCGTCAAGGTGAGATGGGTAAGGTTCTTCAGACCATTAAATGCGTTCGAACCGATGGTAGTGAGTTTGCTGGAGACGATGAACAGGATCTCCAGCGCGTTCAACCCGCGGAAGGTATTGTCCTCCAGTGTGCTTATGTTGTTATAGCGGATGTTGAGTTTCGTTAGATTAGGTGTTTTCTCGAACGCTCCCGGTTCAATGTTGCTTAGCTTTCCTTGGTTGATATCCAGAGCAATCAAGTTCGGGAAGGAACCGAAAGTTTCAGCTGTTAGCTTATTATCGTTGAAGCCTAGGATCATCAGACGGGTTATTCCATTTGTCTTCATCGGACAACTTGATTCGGCATTTTTCAGCGCATCGTTGGTGGGTACTAGTATAAGGCAGCTCGTCGGATTGCATACGCACCGACCGGCATTTGCCATTTTGCAGTCGCCAAGAGAGAGTAGGGTCAAGCCCATCAAAGCACTGTTAGCAAACAAGTTAGTATTAGAACGGACTGTTACATGAAAAAACGATCACGATAAACACTCGCTACTTACCCTATGGTGAGAATTCTCATCATGAATCCACTCAAAGAACCGTACTGGGTCACTGTTCGGAGGAAACTAATGTGATGCAGAGTCCGATCGCCATGTAGGATAGCTGCATTAGGCACAAGGAGATGTGTGTGCGTTCGTTATCACAATGCCATGTATGTACTCCAGCGGCGGTTTTCCACTTGGTAGCATCGATTGTAGATACTGTCTTCGTGCCGACACTTTGCGAGAATATCATCGTTTCGTACGTGCATTACTTGGATTAATATGCATACGTCAGTGTGCAATGGTTCGTAGCCCATGTTTTTATGATGTTGGACATTTTATCCACTTGCAACGGAATCTGTATCACACAAATCAATTGATTGATACTCCATCATCTGAGGTGAATAACATTTAGCAGATCATATATTTATTTCATTTATTAAGCAGCATGAATGATTGTAGATTTCTATTTTGATTTCAGAGTTCATGTCGTAGTACAGTAAATAGAAACCTCAGCTTTATCAGAATTCTATGGGTCTTGGCGCGTGTTTTCATAAAATCAGACATCTTCTCTTCTATAGGAAGCCTCTAGATGTCAACGTCTTCATGTAGAACGCCCTCAGATACTGAGGTTTCAGTTAACGATAATTTCTATACTTCAAACGATATCTTTTTTAGAGTGCATATGATGTCATGGCTTTCGTTAGCTTCTAATGGATAGTTTGATTCTTGTATTTATAAATAGTTTAACAGTGATTATTGTTCTCAAATTCGTTCGAATGGATTCAATTCTTGGGACTTTTTTTGCAACTCTTGTACAAAATGGACCAAAATCGATTTTAATCGATCGTTAAGTAGAGAACAAACAAGCTTTGAGCTGATCCGGCGGAAAGTAGCTAACTTATATTTATTGTTCTGGGTACTGTCGGGTATAGTTGTTCTGATTAGAACTATCAGGAACGTGACGTAGCAGCGAACGGAATGGTGGCGCTGATGGTCGTAAGTATTCGCCCACCAGGCTGGTGTTATCGGTACATAAGTGAGATGACTACCCGTCGTTGTGACCGATTAACACTGGTCGAGATTTTTACGCAAGGTGGAGACGATGCGGGTGGTGTCTATGTTGGCTGTGGGCGAGCAGGTGTTGGCTGTCGGCGTGTAGTAGGGCTTCAAAGGATTGATGGAGTCTTTTACAGGTGGCCCGTTGATCTGCACCTGGAACGTCTGGTCGCTACGCCCTAGAAATGCGTAATGTCCTTGGTATAGTGTTGGAGTTAGAGTGCTGGTTACACGATTTCGTTGGGGATGAACACGAGGGTGTATGTTCGTATGTGTAAGTGGACGAAGGAAGCTTTGCTAGTGTGCCAAGCCGTTATTGGTGGACTGATGTTTGCCTTTGCCTTCCTCAGTTCAGCGGTGAGCTCTGGGGGGGACTACTTCCAGCGCAGAGTCCTGCAGTATGCGACGAGTGGCGGCACGGTCTCGCGCGACATCACCGCTGGCGTTCCACAGGGGTCCATCCTCGGCCCCGACCCTCTGGAGCCTGATGTATGATGGGGTGTTCAAGTCGCGGCTGCCTCCCGGAGTGGAGCTCATCGGGTTCGCGGATGACCTGATCCTGACCGTCCCCGGCCGTACCCCACGGGAGGCTTCGTTGCTGGTCAACCAATCCGTTCTCGTGGTGCAGCGGTGGATGCAACATCACCAGCTGTCCCTGGCGCTGCACAAGACGGAAATGGTGATGCTGAGCAGCCTCCGGAGGGGCCACCCAAAGGTACCTGTACGCGTAGGAGGCTCCGTCCTGCCCAGGCGTGGACCAGTCGGCTGAGCACGTGTACTTCCAGTGCCCTCGTTTTGGCGAGGTACGCGAGCGACTCCTGACTGGCCATGGCATGCAGCCAGCGACTTCGGACAACTTTAATGAGTACCTGCTGCACAGCACGGAGGCTTGGGAGCGGGCAGCCGAGGCGGCGAAGATCATCTGCTCCAGGCTGCAGCAACAGTGGACCAGGGAGCGGGCAGCCGAGGCGGAGCGAGAGACCGCGGAGGCCAGGCAGCGAGTCACTGTGCGGGCGGACGCTATCTCGGCGGCTCAGGAGCGCCGAAGGACGGGTCGCTTTGGTCGGGATCCGACCCTCCGAGGAAGAATCCTGGCGATGGAGGAACCCGCCAGGACAGCTTTTAGGAGACGGGCACGGCAGCTGCTGGACAACATCAGACGGCTACGAGGAAGACGACACCGGATGCCTCCAGCAGTGTGCACGGCAACCATGGCAAGAAATGTAGCTGCGCTCAATTAGCATGACGCGGCTATCGAGAACCAGCCAGCAGCAGCAGGCGATTCGCGCAGGCATTGAGGCCAGTCAGGCCATGAAATAAATGGAAAGAGAGGGCCCGATCGGGAAGTGCGTTACTAGGGCCAAACGGCGAGATGCCCACCCGCACACAGCTCTACCGTGTAGCATGCTGTGTGGAGGCAACGTAAGGGCTAGAGAAGGGAGTAGTTGATTTTCCTGTAAAACTGTGATAATAGTTAAGCTTTATTATTTTAAGAGGAATAAAAAACGAACCCTAATGTTAAAAAAAAAGTGTCCGATTCCATCGTTCAATTAGCCCGTTGATTTGCCGACCAGCGAACCTGGTTTTCGGGGATGGGTAGCGTGCGAGTGAGATGTTTGTATGCCGATGCATTTTGGCTGTATGGCAGGGCAAGCAGTTTTGCACGAAGTCCTTGGTATCTTGACGGATGTTTAGCCAGACAAAGCATTCTGTCATCAGTTTGGCAGTGGTTCTTGTACCAGAGTGGCACATGTCGAGAATGACGTGCAACTGTTGTTGCCGGAAAGGCTTTGTTACGCACGGTCGGATGATAAAGGTTAGGCAATCGCAGTAGAGCGCCTTGGTGCTGCCAGGAATTAGCACATTTTGGAGGGTCAGGTCGTCAACTTGTCATATTCTATGGCAGAGGCAGACCGGATGGACTCGATGTTAGAGAGTAGGTCTGCCTTTACGTTGTTTTCCCCCTCCACGTGCCACATGTCCGTGGTAAACTGGCCAATATAGTCGAGGTGACGCGCTAGCCGTGGCGCTACTTTTTCCGATGATTGATGGAAAACGTACAATGGCTGGTGGTCGGTGTAGTTGTGGAAGTTTCATCCTTCCAGGGGATGTCGGAAGTGACGCACGGCGAGGTATACGGCGGATAGCTCGCGGTCGTAGGAGGAGTACCGGTGTTGAAGCTACTCAACGTGAGTTGCGAGCGAAAATGTTTATAATTAAAACGTTAAATGTTTATAATCAAAAATGAGTTTAAAAAACCAGTCTTTATTCCTATAGTTCTTGTTCGCAACTGCCTGATCAGTCCTTATCGCTTATCAGCCGTTGGCGATCTCCTCGGATAGAACTGCCCAAACGTGGGTGCTAGCTATCCCTTTTCGTCGCTATTTTTCTCTTCTGTACACTTTGCGCGCTGCACTTTGCCCGCTACAGGGTTTTGCGTAACAATTTAGATCGGCGGCCCGTTGCTGGCTGCAACAACCGGCGTTGGGCTTTGTGGATTATTTTGGAAAAAAATATGTGTGGCTGCAACTGTCCATCGATTACTTGACGAACACTATTTACAATCAAGCCTCTAGATTCTTCAGCGAAAGAGAATGGTTCGTCCTGAAGCCGGGTTTATATAGCGCCTATCGCGAGCTCTGGACTCGCTCGTCTTGCGTGGCTCAGTTCTTCGGTATGATGGTTCAAGCAGGCTAAAACACATACAAAAATTGCTTTAGAAAAATTTAATGAGGGATTGTTCATTGCCCTATCCTCTTCATTGTTATACACATTTGATTGGAATGCGACTTTGCCGTCGCGTACTGAACACGCGCCAAAAAAAGCAAGTACACATCATAATGTTTCATAATGTTATTATATTTAGCTTTTGCTTTGTTTTAGCTGATTTTTTGTGCTGAATGTGCATCAAAATGATAGTGCAAAAAACCATCTCTCATTTCTACTTTTCTAAAATAATTGTTATTCACAAAGAATATAACTTTTGTTTTTGTTTTAGCCCGTCGATACCTGGCTTTATTAGCGTTGTGTATACGATAGGTTTCAAGAGATCAAAATCATCGTTATTTTGTTGTATAAGTTTTACTGCTTAGTTATTCTATTTTCGGTGACTTTTCAGATAACATCGGGAACGAAACTGGAAAAACGATGTTTATTAGTGTATAAAATTTTATTCAATTATAACATCCAATTGTTGTTGGAATATTGTTTGTTAAAAGAGTAAATGAGGCCCGTGGGCCCCCTCATACCGCACCCCCTAGGTTGATTGCGTAGCCGAAATTAACGGAATAAACTACGGTTCAAATACTCGTAGGTTGCATTTAACGTATTAATGTATCACCAATTGCATACATTCAGTTTAAACGTCCACAAGAGGTGTAGCCACGATCGAAAACTTGGCGGCCGTGGCCTCATACTCTTTTGTATTGTTTTTAGCACGGCTAGGGGTATAACACATTTACGACTTCCTTGCTAGTTTACACAACACAGGAAATAAATTTGATATCCGGTCCAACATCACTTCCTAGATCAGGCGAACAGAATCAACTCCATCCATTAAAGAAATCCGACGAACGTCCAAACGTCGCTGGTGCATATAGTATGCCACTACGCCAAGAGCAACGACTCCAAACACTGCAAACATGTACCCTGTCACTTGGAACGTCACATAGAAGGAAGAAGATCCGACTTCTGCGGACTGCTCGTTGGCTGCGGACAACGGGGCCACTACTGGGACCATGGTGTCTGTTGCAAGTCGAACGGAAGGCTCGGCCGATGGCTTCGGTAGACCGGTCGTAGAAGTCGTCGTCATCTTAGACGTGGTCCTCTTGGGCGTGGTTGTGCTAACGGTAGAAGAAGGAATAGGCTTGGCCGTAGTAGTTGTGGTAGATGAAGGATAAAATTCAGCGAACTGTTGCTCCAAAGGTATCGAAGGAAGGCCCTCCATCGAGGAGTCGGAGTCGTCCTCCTGTGCCTTCTTAGGAGCTTGCTCCCCGTTGGCGCACAGTTCCATGAATGTGTCCTTTAAGTGTCCGTACATATCGGCCTTAAGCTTGTATATTTTCAAGTACTCTAGCACATGACTCAGGTAGGTAGCGTTCCAACCGTTTCCACAAATCTCCAGAACTTGTAGATTCGGCAGATACTCGCGCTGTTCGAGGAAGTTGATCTTGTCTATGTTATTGAACGCCACGATTAGCGTTTGTAGCTCAATGAGGTCTGAGAACATGCTGAAATCGAGCTCTTTGAGGTTGTTGTACGAAAGATCCAGCAACTTCAGCTCGGCCATGTTGGCGAACGTTTCATTGGTGATCGTAATGTTGGTGTGGCTTAGGAGTAGCTCTTCCAATCTTCGCAGGCTGTTGAACACACTGTTGGGCTGTAGTGGGTTGTTGCTTAGGGTGAGCTTGGTCAGGTTGATCATTCGCGAGATGGGACTAGCGTCAGTGAGATTATTTCCAGTTAGCTGCAGAGTGTACAGCTTCGCACCCGTTCCGGAAAGTTTGCTAATACGGTTATGGTCGGCCTCCACCAGAGTGAAATGATCGTTCAAATACAGGGTAGTCAGCGAGTTGTTGTGCAGCAACACGTGTGACGCCTTTAGAGAAGGAAATTTGAACGCAGTCAACTGGTTGTGAGACAGGTCGAGTTGGGCCAGTTCAATGATATTGTTGAAAATGCCAGCTGGTAGAACGGTGCTTAGCAGGTTGTGTGCCAAGTTAATCATTGTAAGCGATGGAGAGGATGCGAACAGATTGTCCGGTAGTTGTGTGAGTTGGTTGGCCGTCAATGTGAGATGGGAAAGGTTCTTCAGACCATTAAATGCCTTCGGGCTGATGGTAGTGAGTTTGCCGGAGACGATGCACAGGATCTCCAGCGCGTTCAGCCCGCGGAAGGTATTGTCCTCCAGTGTGCTTATGTTGTTATAGCGGATGTTGAGATTCGTTAGATTAGGTGTTTTCTCGAACGCTCCCGGTTCAATGTTGCTCAACTTTCCTTGGTTGATATCCAGAGCGGTCAGTTTCGGGAAGGAATCGAAAGTTTCAGCTGTTAGCTTATTATCGTTGAAGAACACGATCACCAGACGGGTTATTCCATTTGTCTTCATCGGACAACTTGATTCTGTGTTTTTCAGCGCATCGTTGGTGGGTAATAGTATAAGGCAGCTCGTCGGATGGCATACGCACTTTACGTCATCTTCCATTTCGCAGCCGCCAAGAGAGAGTAGGGTCAAGCCCATCAAAGCACTGTTAGCAAACAAGTTAGTATTAGAACGCACTGTTACATGAAAAAGCGATCACGATAAACACTCGCTACTTACCCTATGGTGAGAATTCTCATCATGAATCCACTCAAAGAACCGTACTGGGTCACTGTTCGGAGGAAACTAATGTGATGCAGAGTCCGATCGCCATGTAGGATAGCTGCATTAGGCACAAGGAGATGTGTGTGCGTTCGTTATCACCATGCCATGTATGTATTCCAACGGCGGTATTCCACTTGGTAGCATCGATTGTAGATACTGTCTTCGTGCCGACACTTTGCGAGAAATGATAATAAATATCATCGTCTCGTACGTGCATTACTTGGATTACTATGCATACGTCAGTGTGCAATGGTTCGTAGCCCGTTGGACATTTTATCCACTTGTAACGGAATCTGTATCACACAAATCAATTGATTGATACTTCATCATCTGAGGTGAATAACATTTAGCAGATCATATATTAATTTGATTTACATGGCTTTGCAGACTCAAAAGCAGCATGAATGATTGTAGTCTTCTATTTTTATTTCAGAATACATTGTTACTTTTTTTACAAGTCTTGTACAAAATTGACCAAAATCGCTTTTATCGATCGTTAATTAGCGAACAAACATGCTTTGAGTTGCTTCGGGGGAAAGTAGCTAACTTATATTTATTGTTCTGCGTAATGTCGGGTATAGTTGTTCTGATTAGAACTATCAAGAACGTGACGTAGCAGCGAACGGAATGGTGGCGCTGATGGTCGCCAAAGTATTCGCCCACCAGACTGGTGTTACCGGTACATAAATGGTATGACTAAATTGTTGGTTCGGCGTTTATTAGGGCTTCAGGCCTTGGAAGGCCTTGGTTGTTCGACGAACGCTATTCAATTAGCTCTGCTCCATTCCACGAAACACGTTCGCGAGACGGCATTTTGGCGCACGTGGCCCGATTATCTCCTGCGCACCAAGGATGTGCCCTTTACCGTGCTGCAGGGAAGCAGCACAGCGCTTAATACGAGAAAACGAAAATGACTAACACAAACCGATATGCGTATCACGTCGGGGTCATCACTTTTTCGCTGCGGGGGAAAGTAGCTAACTTCCCAAGGAGAACCGTGCTGCACTTTCCTACCAAATGTGTACGCGTCTACCAAAAACACATCTCGCCAAGTGTATTTTTGATAGGCTTTTTTTACATGTACACCTCATGACCTATGAAACGTGTATTTTTGGTAGGCATCTACACCTCGTTACCTACCAAAGCACAATGGAGCGACTCCGGAATAAAAATCAAAAATTCAAATTTGGATTTCAGAAAAATGAAATACGTTTTCTCAAACTACAAGATGAAACTAAGAAATGACCCAAAAACTAGAGCCTCTGTTCTTCCAGGTTCTGAGAAACAGCCCGTCAAAGTCAAGATTTGTGAAAATATTGCGTGAAAAATTGAAAGAAAAATCCCTCAACTTTGAAGGTTTGTAACTCCTATAATAATGGCCAAAATCGGATTTCAAGTACAGGTTTGGAAAGGTATATTGCCATGCTTTAAAATTTTTGAAAATTTAAGTAAATTGAAGTTGTATGTCACAAAATATTAAGCAAAGTTTCGCAAAACTCCTGGAATGTTTTTCAATTTTCTGTTTTTAACCTCACGTCATCGCTAAGGATTGTAAAAGATAGTAATATGATGCATACCCACTTATAGTTTAGAATGTTTTGAAACAATAAATGATCATTTTTTTTGCGTCCAGCGCAAAAATCTTTAAGTTAATATGAAAAAAGGTTGAAAAAATAATGCCCCCATAGTAATTCCAAGAATATGTGGTTTTTGCAGCGCCACCTGGCGGTATTTTCCAGAAACATCATAATTTCGTGTAATATAATAGTATTGCACGATATTACAATGAAAAAATTGCAAAACATTTGATTCCGAATTTTATCCCGGCAATTTACTCTTTTCTCTCCATAGTGCAAAGGTGTATTGTTGGTAGGCTTTGGTGACATGTACACCTCGTAGCCTGCCATTGGCGTTTTTTAGTTGAGCACTGGTGTTTAGAGAAGAACTAGCGGCCAAGCCTTTGTTTACTGTTGAGGTGTGGTGTGGAGGTGTGTACCGCAAGTGTAAACAGAATTGTTTTATACTTCTTTTCGGAATTCTGTTTACACCTATAATCTGCTTAAGAAATCTGCTGCAAAAGAAGTGTAAAAAGAATTATGAAAAGAAGAGCAGGCGGTTCTGAAGAGAATTCTTTTATACTTGAATAACACCAAAAATTCTCGTTGGGTTATATTTATCGTTCCGCCGTATATCGAGTTTTTTTTTTGCACTAATTTCAACTATCAAGGACGCGATGTAACAGCGAGTGGAATGGGTACGAATATCTATGTACTCGGATCATGTCTACAACTAAATGTGTTGTTTGCTGTTTTTTATAGAGAATTTGAGCCATCCTGAAACCAGATTTATCCTCCTGGACTCGCTCAACTGGCGTGGTACCGTTCCTCGGTATGCTGGTTCAAGCGGTACTGTCGTTGACACCTAGGTGGCGCTGATGGTCGCTACAAGCTTATCAAAATGTAGAATTAAACAAAATATTCAACGCTGGCGAATGTAATGATTGACACTTTCAATTATGCAATTGTGTTATCAGAACATTGTGAACTGTGAAAATAAATGCTGAAGGAAGTAACCATTAAGTTTGGAACTTTTACGCATGTGCTTTGTGCATAACTGCGCTAATCTATTCTTACGGCTATTGCGCCGGCAGATATGCTTGATACAGAACACCATTATCGACAAGCAATTTGAGTTCAGGGACAAGAATTTAATTCTTTTTCAATCGAAAAAGCAAACCATTGGTTGATTGTTTCAACATACTACGAGCACAAACCCCTACACTACACCAAAAAAGTTAGTATACAGCAGTCTAAAACAGACACAAAAATTGCTTTAGAAAAGTAAAATGAGGGATTGTTCTTTGCACTATCCTCTTCATTGTTATACACATTTGAACGGAATACGAGTTTGCCGTCGCGTACTGAACACGCGCCAAAAAAGGTAAGTACACAGCATAATTGTTCATTATGTTATTATATTTGGCTTTTGCTTGGTTTTAGCTGATTTGTTTTACTTTCATGAAATCAATTGTGAACATTTTAACCAGCCCCACTGTGCTTGATAATAAATTTACTTCGTTTTTGGCCCAAAATGGTCAGAAATGGGAAATTCCTTTGCTGAAGAGGTTGAATATCATCTGATTGCATAGAAATGAGGGAAAACAGTACAACGCATGTCTCGGGAACCCGCATCCAAATGTGCATCAAAATGATAGTGCAAAAAACAATCCCTCATTTCGTTCCTCACAAAGAAAATGACTTGTGTTTTTGTTTTAGCCCGCCGAGACCTGACTGGTACGATAGGTTTCACGAGATCAAAATCATCGTTATTTTATTTCAAATTAAGTTTTACCGCTTAGTTATTCTATTTTCGGTGATTTTTCAGATAACGGTGGGAGCGAATCTGGAAAAACGATGTTTATTAGTGTATACAATTTTATTCAATCATAAGATTAACGTGTACATTCACGAAGAGAAGAATATTTTTGAATGTTATGATAGGACCATCGGAAACAGTTAATAAACAAACTTTCTTATTTTCGGCATACCACTACACTGGTATCACATGATAAGAAAGGGGAAAGGTCTTTGGAATTTTGTTTTTAGCACGGATAGGGGTATAACAAATCGCTGCACACGCCGAACACTTGTAACGTTTCACGAACTCTTTTATCGACCGACACTTCGAAGGAAAGTCAAAACAAGTCAAACATTTTGCGAGCGCAACTAATTTACAACTTCCTTGCTACTTTACACAACACTGCAAATACGGTTGATATCCGGTCTAAGCTCACTTCCTAGACAAGGCGAACAGAATCAACTCCATCCATTGAAGAAATCCGACGAACGTCCAAGCGTCGCTGGTGCATATAGTATGCCACTACGCCAAGGGCAACGACTCCAAACACTGCAAATGTGTACACTATCACCTGGAACGTCACATACAAGGAAGAAGATCCGACTTCTGCGGGCTGCTCGTTGGTTCCGGACGACGGGGCCACTACTGGGACCATGGTGTCTGTGGCAAGTCGAACGGAAGGCTCGGCCGATGGCTTCGGTAGACCGGTCGTAGAAGTCGTCGTCATCTTAGACGTGGTCCTCTTGGGCGTGGTTGTGCTAACGGTAGAAGAAGCAGTAGGCTTTGCCGTAGAAGTTGTGGTAGATGAAGGATAAAATTCAGCGAACTGTTGCTCGAAAGATACCGACGGAAGGCTCTCCATAGAGGAATCGTAGTCGTCGTAATGTACCTCCTTAGGAGCCTGCTCCCCGTTGGCGCACAGTTCCATGAATGTGTCCCTGAAGAGCATTGTGTGTGAGAATCCGTGCATATCGGCCTTTAGCTTGTACATTTTCATGTACTCTAGCACATGACTCAGGTAGGTAGCGTTCCAACCGTTTCCACAAATCTCCAGAACGCGCAGTTTCGGCAGGTACTCGCGCTGTTCGAGGAAGTTGATCTTGTCTATGTTATTGAACGCCACGATGAGCGTTTGTAGCTCGACGAGGCCTGAGAACATGCTGAAATCAAGCTCTTTGAGGTTGTTGTACGAAAGATCCAGCAGCTTCAGCTCGGCCATGTTGGCGAACGTTTCATTGGTGATCTTGATGTTGGTGTGGCTTAGGAGTAGCTGTTCCAATCTTCGCAGGCTGTTGAACACACTGTTGGGCTGTAGTGGATTGTTGCTCAGGGTGAGCTTGGTCAGGTTGATCATTCGCGAGATGGGACTAGCGTCAATGAGATTATTTTCAGTGAGATGCAGAGTGTGCAATTTCGCACTCGTCCCAGATAGCTTGCTGATACGGTTATGTTCGGCCTGCACCAGCGTGAAATGATCGTTCAAATACAGGGTAGTCAGCGAGTTGTTGTGCAACAACACGTGTGACGCCTTTAGAGAAGGAAATTCGAACGCAGTCAACTGGTTGTGAGACAGGTCGAGTCGGGCCAGTTCAATGATATTGTTGAAAATACCAGCTGGCAAAACGTTGCTTATGAGGTTGTGTGCCAAGTTAATCGCTTTGAGCGCAGGAGAGGATGCGAACAGATTTTCCGGCAGTTGTGTGAGTTGGTTGCCCATTAAGGTGAGATGGGTAAGGTTCTTCAGGCCATTAAATGCGTTCGGGCCGATGGTAGTGAGCTCGCTTGAGATAATGAACAGGATCTCTAGTGCGTCCAGTCCGCGGAAAGTATCGTCCTGCAGCGTGTTGATCTTGTTATTGCGGATGATAACTTTCGTTAGATTAGGTGTTTTCTCGAACGCTCCCGGTTCAATGTTGCTCAAAGTTCCTTGGTATATTTCCAGAGCGGTCAGGTTCGGGAAAGAACCGAAAGATCCAGCTGTCAGCGTGTAGTCGTTGAAGCGTACGATCATCAGATCATTTATGTCGTTTTTCTCCATCGGACAACTTGATTCGGCGTTTTCCAGCGCATCGTTCGTGGGATTAATTATAAGGCAGCTCGTCGGATGGCACATGCACAGAGCGGCATCTGCCATTTTCCAGTCGCCAAGAGAGAGTAGGGTCAAGCCCACCAAAGCACTGTCAGCAAACAAGTTAGTATTAGCACGCACTGTTACATGAAAAAGCGATCACGATGAACACTCGCTACTTACCCTATGGCGAGAGGTCTCATTTTGAATCCGCTCAAAGAACCGTACTGGGTCACTGTTCGAAGGAAACTAATGCGATCCAGAATCCGATCGCCATATAGGATCACTCTAGCAGGCATAGGGAGATGTGTGTGCGTTCGTTATCACCATGCCATGTATGTACTCTAGCGACCGCACCGGACTTGGTAGCATCGTTTGTCTATGTTGTCTTCGTGCCGACACTTTGCGAGAAGTGATAAGAAATCATCGTCGTCTCGTACGTACGTTGCTTGGATTAATATGCATACGTCAGTGTGCAGTGGTTCTTCTCCTAAGTTTCGATTATGTTTTACATCTCATTCGCTTGTAACGGATTTTGTATCAAGCAAATCAATGTATTGATACTTCATCATCTCTGGAAAATATCATGTAGCAGATCCTAAATAGATTTGTTTTGCATGTCTATGCTGAGTCATACGCCGCATGAATGATTGTATTTTTCATGTTTTTTTTAACAATTTGAAAGTTCTGTCGTAGTATAGTACATAGAAATCTCAGCTTTATCAGAATTCTATGGGTCTTAGTACATGTTTTTCCATATTAGACATAGTATCTGCTGTACAGATCCTCTAGATGTCAATGCCTTCATGTAGAACTCCCTCAGACAGCAAGGCTCCAGCTAACGATAATTTCTATCCTTCAAACGATATCTTTCTTAGAGTGCATATGGTGGCATGGGCTTCGTCAGCTGCTTTTAGATAGTTTGCTTCTTGTCTTTGAAACCAATTTGTCAATAATTATTGTTTTCAAATTCGTTCGAATTGGTTCATTCCTTAGGACTTTTTTTTTACAACTCTTGTACGAAGTGAGACAAAATCGATTTTATTTGAAATTTATTTGGCTCAATTTTGTTAAAAATCATTTTAAACGTCTTTCATCTACCGACAGAAGACTATGAAGTAGAAAACAAACAAGCTTATCAAAATGTGGATTTAAATATGGTATTCAATGCTGGCGGGAGTGGTGATACATCTTTTTCAATCCTGAAATTGTGTTATCAGAACATTGTGAATTGTTTGTGCCAAAGTAAGGGCTGAAGGAAGTGCTGCTTTTCCTATACGGTCGCGAATCAACTCATTGGACGATCGTTTTTCTTCCTTTTTGTTGTGCGATTCAAAGGCCGCCGTATTTTGCGTCGTTTGTGAAATATCACTAGAATTTTCGGGAAATGGAACACATCATACAAACACTTCAGTTAATGGTACTAACTTTAAGTCTATGTTGATTATCTATGAGTCACAATGTAGCAAATGCTGCGCAGTTGTTACGTTACTCTTTGCTATTCGATTCCATATGCTTCATAAACCGTATGCCGGAACGCGATGTGCAGCCTAAATTCCTAATGCTAGCATTTGCCTATGTTTTCTTCTTCGCGGGCTATGACTCTCGGCTAGCCATTCAAATCACACGACACCAAACTCTCGTGCGAGATGGACGTCCGTCTCTGCATGCGCTCTTTGAACAGCGCCGGGAAATACCGGCTGTCGACAAACAACTTTGCCAAAAGGCCACACACCGCCAGCAGCAGCAACGCAATGACGACATACTCGAACGTCTTATCGCCACCGACGACTTGTTCACGCCTGTCTTTGCTGTGCTCGGCATCGCTGGTGTCGTGGTCCGTGTCGTTGCCGAACGAGGGCGTCACCTTGAGCGGACATTTGGACTCGTCGAAAAGGTAGTCGCTGCGGATGTATGGCTGGATGTCGTGCTTCTTCAGATCATCGATCGCGATCGACAGTGAGGTAGAGTTCCATGGCAGATCGTAGATGCCGAGCGACTTTAGGTTGGGAAAGTTGCGCTTGATCGCATTGATCGAAATGTTTGCGATCGGATTGCCGCTGATCATGAGCCGCTCGAGCAGCCGCTGCGATGTAAGGTTCTCCAGGTCGATACGCTTGAGGTTGTTGTACGAGATGTCCAGAAAGCGCAGCTTACGCAGATCATGCAGAGTCTTGTAGTTTAGGCTGATATTGGTACACTCGATATTGAGTGCGGTAATCTGCTTGAGGTTTAGAAAGTCCGTTCCTTTCTGCTGCAGATTATGCGAGATGTCAAGCGATCGTAGCGTCTCGGAGCACCGCTGCAGCCAGTCCGATCCCTGGATGCGATTGTGTGCCAGGGAGAGCTTCTCCAGACTGCAATTCCGACCGATGGTCACCGTGTCGATCGCATTGTGGGAAGCGTGAAACTCGCTACAGTTGCCGTTGATGGTGAGGCTCGTGAGGTTGTTGTACTTTAGGTTCACCTTGCGCACAGTTATCTCCGTCCAGGCCATATCGACCAGCTGGTTGTATGATGCATCGAGATACGTCATCGCGACTACACCGTCTGGAGGGAACCAGCTGTCGAAGCTGAGCAGCACTAGGCTGTTGTGGTTCAGGTCAAGCGTTTTTAGCTTGCGCAGCTTATGGAACACTCCGCTCGGAAGTCGGGTCAGATTATTGTACGACAGATTGAGCTCCTCCAGCTCACCCAGAAACTCGAACGCATCGTGCTTGATCTCGGCAATTTGGTTATGGTGAAACAGCAGATACTGCAGCTTGGGCGTTTTGGGAAACATGTGTGAATCCAGCAGCGTAATATTGGTGCCCGTGATTTCGATGTGGTTCAGCTTGTTGCAGTCGAGGAAGCTGTTCGGGTCAATTTCACGGTAGAACAAACTGTTCAGCACGATGAAACTCTCTAGGTTCGGCAGCGAGGCGAACATCTTCGTCGGCACGCCGATGATCTTTTTGTTGCTGATCGTCAGCTTCGTAATGAAGCTCCAATTGAACTTGATGTCCGTGCTCGACGTCTGGAACACGTCGTCGAAATCGATAAACTCACAGTGCGGCGGTTTCTCGCCCTCGTGCGCGAAGCACACGTCCACGAATTCATTATCCTCGGCGTACGCCAGCAACAGCGTGCCCAAGACCAGCGCCAGTGACCTGGAAGGTTTTTGGCACAATTAAGTCAACACAACTGGCTTACCACCCCTGGACAGTTCTCTTACCAGCAGCGAAACATGGTGCCCCAGATGCACGCGCCACACGTTCACCGAGAACGTCGTAATACGCACTGACCGGGCACGGGATTTGGATAACTCTCCGGAGCAGGAATTTCTCATGGATTAACGAGGGCCGGACACGGTCTCATGGCGTTGGTAGCTGCCACAGCCGCCGCGCATAATCTCTTACGGCGGCAGCATCCCTCCCTTTGCAGGCGCTGTGGGGAACACAATATACTTAAACCTTAATTGAAGAAGATTGATACACCAACGTGCATTTCGGGAGAGTGATCTTAAAGTCGTAGTACGTTCGTCGAGAGAGAAAACAACGAGACAAACGAGCAACGGTTCTGACACAGCAGTAGAAAGTATTTGACAAAGGAAAACATAAGATGTAGAGCTGGAGCTAAATGGCGTATAATAGGAAGGTATAAGGTGGAAGCCTACGAAGCACAGGAACTCATTTGTTTCTTATATTTTCTCTGCCTTCCTATCAAAGCGCCATGTTTTCAAATGGTTTTGACTAATAAGTGATTAAATTTGACTGCTGAACATTTTGATTGACATGCACCTTGGCTTCTCTCGATCAACAACAATTCTATTTCGTGGTTCACTTGAACCTCCGTCTTATCTGACCCGGCTAGGAAGTATGCCCGGCGCCTGCGTTTAGCTCCAAAAGTTAGCACCTGTAGGGTATGCAATTGAGGTGCGTGCAGAACGTCTCCAAATGCGATGCCCATAACGTTTTTTCTTTCCCCGTCGATAAGGCAACATGAGCCGGTAATAGACTTTATCCCGCTGCGATCGGCTTTCAGCGCATCAGCCCACCAGATCATCTAGCCAAGGGGATCCCAGGGACCCGGGATAGAGAGAGGATCCCATCAATCAAGCAGTGAAACGGTTAATCAAAGGCAAATGGCGACGATCGTCGGGCGAGATTCGCTTCGCAGCGAAGCGTCACTTCTCACGGTCTCAACCTAAATCGTAGGCGCTCGAGTTCTTCGAATGAAGCGACCCCACCGGAATTCTTACTTCCGGTTGCCGCGAGCAAATGTGTGCACGCACCAACGGATGGACCGTTCCGGGGTGTGTGGCCCGCACTGTACGGGGTGGCTGACACAGCTGCCCGCAGTGAGCCGAATTTATCGATATTTAGTGTCAGATTTATGCGTCCAATCGTGCCGCACCGTGTGTGGTACCGGGCGTCTTGTTTTTCGGCTCTTTCCGTTCGGCTTCCCTCCGCGATGCGTCTGCGTATTCCTATGTGGCAGCAGGTCCGGAGCAGTCGGTGCCTTTTGGAGTACGATCGACAAGCAACGAACGATCGAACGAGATGGATGCGGTCCCGTTTGTAAATCGATTGCATTTAATAATAACGTTCATTTGCTGCTCGGTGCCTGCTGCCGCTCACAGAGGTTGGGGTTTACATTGCTCCGGGTTTATACAGAGACGTCGTTACCATGCCGCTAGAGATTGATTACCGATAAGGGAGGGCGCATGCAAGTGATTTGCAGTGAAACAAGATGCTTACTGTTTCCGCAATGTGCAGTTTATAATAAATATTGTGTATGTTGTATGGATCCGCTTGGACGGATCAGTAAATTGTAGCTTGTTTGAACGATGTTTTGATACTAGACAAACGAACAAGTCGTAATAAAGATGTATTTCTTTCAACAACAAACAAACCGTGAATCCGTTTGCTATCAGCTGAGGGTTGATTTAGTTATTTTTCACCTTTTGATGCTTAGCTCCCTTGGAAGATAATTTAACTGTCAAATTACAATAATTTGCGACGAGGGGTCCCACAGAAAAAAAACGGGGTGCGGGCGCAATTTGCGGCCTACATAAAACTCATTCGCGGTCCAGAATGTATCTACCAGCTTCAGGTCCAGGCCCGATCCCCTCCCAATCGAGCCCCTCACTCCCCCAGTGACATTTACCATTAAATTTGATCGAATTAATGCCACCCGAAAACCGAGGTCACCGAGGAGGTCGCTCAAAACGAACGTGTCACCCGGCGACGAACCACTTCATCTCTCCGCCGGTCCGATGATTACCCAGCAAAAGTACCCTTTAAAAGAGGTCTATTACTGGCGCCCCTTGGCCGCCGTAAACTAGTTTCGGGCGCTTCGGCGGAACTCTCGGTAGCGCAGCCGACCCGATCGTGGTTTTCCTCGGCTCCTGGCCGACCGGGGTGCCGGGGTTCGGATCAATAAATCAAATCCGAAACAGCGCGTCCGGGAGGGTCGAAGCGCCACCGCGGTTTTGGACGATCCGCATGGCGGGGCCGGTCTTCGGCCGGGGCGATAAATTATAGTAATTTCACGTTGTTTCAATATGGCGAGTAAATCGTGATACAATTGCATCTTCGTGAGCGCACCTCCCCCCGGAGACGACGCGGGAGGTACAGCGGTTGGCATTTAAGGGCCCCATTTTGCGCGCTGGTGTCATTGCGAGGTGTAATCTGGTTATCGTCAGTGTGTCGAAAACTAAATGCACATTTTGTGGTCTGAAAGATTCGCAGCAGAAAGCGAATAAGAACCGGCTCCATTAGCATACAAACGGTCCCGCAACAGAAGTGATCGATTAGCGCTAAAATTAATCGTAAGCCTCAATTACGATCGCGCGACTATGATCGATGCAATTTCGGCTACCCTTCCCGGTCCTGGCCAAAGGCGTCCTTGCCAAACCTGGCCTGACCTAAGCGTAGCTTATGGAAACCGACCGAGCCCCGTTCCACTTTTTCCCAGGACCGGTCGGTCGACGGTGATCTATCATTTTTGGACCGCCAAGAAAATAGAACTCCCGAATAGGAGTAACGGGTACACCTTGGCTTGTTTGTTACTCTTTCTGCTGGCGAAACAAACGCCGGAACGATCCGCGCGCCGATTTACCCGGAGCTTTGGACGACATTCATCCCGGGGATCGGGCGAGTTTTTCGGCACGGTGTAGATTAATTACGATAAGCTCCATTACCGTCAACTTTTACCCGAGCTCGGTCCCGTTTCGGAGGGAAAGCGGCAAGGTGTCGGGCAGGAAGAAAGGAGATCACCGGTTGTGGTCGTTGTTTTCCCGTTTTTTTTCTTCTCGCCCATTTCGGTACGGCATTTCGGTCGATCGTGAGCTTACAATCTAACGCGTGCTGCGGTAATCAATCAACGCCGCGCAGAAACCGGGCCCAGGGCGTTCCGAACCGTTTGCGGGTGGAATGTGTGTTTGGGCTCATAAAATAATTATGATATACTTTTGACACGGTCACCGACGGGAAACGCGGTCACGACACGCATGTTGCCGAGAGGGGTGGGCCATTTCAAACATAATGGCCATGTTGCAGCGGGACGCCGGTGTCGGGCGGATTTTGCGTGATCCGAAACTATCACCTCGGGCGGACGAAAAAGGCACAAGTTTCTGCGTACGGGAGCTGGTTGGACATGGGTTTGAAATTTAGGATGAAAACCAGTGAGAGATATGGTCGAATCAATAAGAAGCTTAAGCTTCGTGATCATTTGACGAAAAATGGGACAGCTTAGACGGCCACTTGACTGGTGATTTAAAACAATAGTCAGATTAATTTGTCACTAAGTCATTTGAACCATTCAGGGAACACCTTACCGACAATAAACAGCATAAAATGGAAGCCCAACTTTGTAGCAACTTTTGGTACGCTTTTATCCACTTATGTTCTCATTTTAATGACCTCTCCTAACAATGGTACATTGCAGCTCAATTTACCCGTTTATGAACAAAATTGAGTGAACCCATTGAACTTGACCACACAAAAGCATAAATCATGCTCACACTAAGGACACATTTTTCTTACCCTGTCAATTTGAATGGTAATCGTCGATTCCTCTCCAGCGAACCCAAGTGTCGAAGGGTTCTCATTAGTGGACTATCGTTTCCACGATCGTGCCACGCTTTTATGCTACTGCTGCAGCTGCCGTTCCCTTCCCCTTCCTATGCTCTGGCTGCTAACCGAACCTATTAATAAATTGAGCTCGCGCCAATGCGTACTAACAAGATTTGAAGTTTTTATTACATCGTTACGTCGGCGCAGCAATGAGCCTTTCCGGTCATTACGTCCCTTGAGGTGGCCAGGTGGGAACCGGGAAATCCGAGCAACAACACGGCCGGCCTATACAGCAACTGTAGCTACCACGTGAAGCTGATCAAAGGCGCCTTTATGACGATGGTGTAAACTGAAGACGGATGGGAGACGATCATGCAAAATGAGCGCAATTCCAGTGCGGATGGAATAAGATGGAGATGGAGCTGGCAGTTTTCCAGATTCAAGTTATAGGATCTTATGCTCGTGCCAAATTATTCGTGATGGCGGTTGGAAAAAGGGGGTTTTCCCAATCAATGTAACTCCATGTGCTTTACAAGTAATAATATTATTACACTATCTGCAATCTAGTCTAAATGTTAGTGTTAAAGCAAAGACATTCAGAAATACATTATGTGTGTAACCGAGTATTTTGTCACGCAAAGCCCGGTGCTCGGTGTACCGCTCATTCTCGACAATCAAGACTCAATAAAGATGTCTCCATCGGGATCGTTAAAGGCTTCTGAAGAAAAGCAAGTCCCCGCTGGTGAAAAGGCTTTTGCGGAATAAATTCCAATCAGTTGCGATAGGATTCACCGTTGGTAAATAAATCTCAGCCCATGGCGATAAGTCACAATCTGCCATTCGATTACTCACCAGCGGTTGGTTGGTTGTGATTCGCATTCGCTACGAGGAAGGAACGAGTGAGGCAATAAATTGTTAATTTTGCTGCTGATAGCTGATTGTATTACTTTCTTTTATTTGTTCTTGAAATGAGGCTAAGGAAATAGGATGCTTAAATATATTTCTATTATTACATAATTATCCAAGAAATTGAAAGAATGTACAAAAACCAATAGTTATGAAATACTATAAGCAATACGGCCAGGCCGATCCTTCTGAAAAATAAATAAATAAAACCAATAGTTACGAAACAAAAACTAATGATATAATAATGAGTTTATATAA
Source organism: Anopheles coustani (assembly GCF_943734705.1). Classification (NCBI taxonomy): domain Eukaryota; kingdom Metazoa; phylum Arthropoda; class Insecta; order Diptera; family Culicidae; genus Anopheles; species Anopheles coustani. Next base: position 13,140,031 of record NC_071288.1, read on the forward strand.
CTTCTCTTCATAGCTATATTGTCAACATTGTTATATGCATTTCATTATCAAGTTTACTGAAGCACATAGAACCCCGCATTTTCATACAAGACAATCAACCAGCATTAATATTCAAGTATTTTAAACACTATTATTTACTCAAAATGAAGAAGTATTGGTGAACATTTAAAGTTGCTTGTATCACTAACTGCTTAAAACTCTGTTTAGTGTAAATAATTACACGATTTGATTTATTAAAACTTATTTAACTAGGTCCAGCTAATATTTTGACATTTTTAATAAAACTTTATCAGACAAACAAGCGTAAAAAAAGCAAAATGTGAATCTTTTCATACGTTTGAATAAACTAAATATTTTTCCATCATACTATTTAGCTCACCCTAGAACATGAATGTTTGAAAAATACATTTTACTTAATGTTCATCTTGTACGGGCTCAGAACTGCAGCGTCAAACCAGGCACGCACTGTACGAAGGACATATCACGCAGGCGTCGCAAACGTCATCACAGGACCCTTCCACTCCAGCAACCGAATGCACCAGATAGGACATTGATTTTCCAAGTTGCACAGTCAAAACAATACTCTTCACCAGCCTGCGAGTCAATTTGTGCGTTTCGATGCCTTAGCCTATATAGCGTGTCCGTAGTAACCGGTGTGCCAAGACTTTTCACCACAGTCGGAAAGAATTCAATGTATGCTAGTGGCGGCTGTTAGCAAGAGGTTGTAACCAGAATATCCGGTCGTGGTTCATTGCTCGCTTGGAGCTCCGCAATCGGTAACATTCCTCTAGTGTCGTCCGTTCGCGAGATAGCCTCGCAGGCAGTCCGCTAGCAAGGATGATGTGTTCCATGTGCAACTACTACTCCTGGAGCTATTTTATAGCGTTCGGTGAAATCTTCATATCCATCAACATTGCCAGAGTCTTCCTGCACTGCCTGCAATACGCGGAGGAGAATCCGGATCTGCATTGTTATGACGGTGCGTACAGTTTTTGTGTGAGGGGGTGGGATTGCTTCGAGGTTGGGGAAAGGGGGTTGATGAGTCACCGTGTTCTCTTTCGCTTTCCTCTCGATAGTGGAGCCCATCTTTGTGCTGCTGGTGCTGTACAACTTGCTCTCGCTGTTGTTAATCATCGGTGTGTCGAAGGTACGAAGAATCGAATCCAGCGTAGGTGTAAATTCTTCCAAGTAGCTATTTGTTATTTTCACCTCCTTCTTCCAGCGAAACGAAAAACTTCTTCAAGTCTATCAAACGTGCACCATCACCCTTAAAGCGTCCGCCGTCGTACGGAGGATAGTGCTGAGCGCCACCGAGTACAGCGAGGACAACGTGGGGAAAACAATTATTGAACTGAAAATAATCATCGTGTTTACACGTGAGTCACGCCGCTCGTTCGACCGAACTGTCCTCTAATCTAATCCTCCGTCCACGGTCTAGTGATATTCACCCTGGAAGCGCTTGTCGTTGCCGGAGCGTGCCGGAAGATGCGCCGCGAGCAGCAAGATCAGCTCTACTACATCGACGTGGTCTAGTCGTGGTGCGTTTTCGATCAGGATTTGCTTTTCTTCTGCAGCATTAGTAGACAACCGCGCGGTAGTAGCCGAACGTTTCGCCGTCTTGCTCGGACTGTTTCATGTAATTCCATCCATCCCGTGACCCGTCCCGACGAGGTGCACTCAATTAAAAAAAAAAACAAACATATATTTACATTATCACACGCGTTATACGTGCTTGGGAGGGAAGAGTTTACACACCGAGCAGAGCAGAGCATAGGAGCAAAAGGCGTTACGGAAGCGAAAAGGGATAACATGATAAGCCTAGTTTATTCAAACTCTCGTTTGCTGCCCGTTAGTATTCTGTATCCAGCGCTTTTACAAACACCAACCTTAACATAAACCAAAGAAGAGCAAAATTAGGCAAAAACAAATGAAGTAATCCACACCTAAGAAGAACTTCCACACAGATGGGAAGTTACGGTAGCCTGTGGAGTTTGAGTTCCAAGTTTTCGATGCATTTAGAATAAAAAAGAACTTCTAGGATTATACCCCGCAGAGACCCGGCTTTGGACAAACGTTCCAATTTAAATTTTCGCCTAAATATTGTCCACTCAAAGAAACTTTCCCCCTGACTACTTACATTCATCTAAAGCACCTTTCGCTAGAGCGTGTGCTTAACACCGCATTCGGTGCATTTTATCGTCGCAACTTATCTCTAGATCGACTTAGTTTTAGTTCGTGCCGTTGAAAGGTAGTTCATGGTTTGGTGCCATTTTGGTTTCTCTGTTTGCAAAAACCTTCTCCTTCACAGGACTCAACCGAACGAGATCGGTAGCGATAAGGATCGGTTAGAGGTTCGCGGTTCGGTCGAGTGCGCTCACGCTTATCTCTGCTTCACCCTCGGAGCCGGCTCCGCTCGAAAACGGTTCGGTCGGTCGTGATAAAAGCCTGCCGCCCGGTCGCGGTTCACTGTTCCAGATTACATGACAGAAGTTTGTTGTCCGTCCGTTCACGGTCACGATCGTGGTGTTCGGAGGGAAAAAAAACTGGGTGACTCCAGAGCAAGAAAGACACTGACAAATCCTCCAACTCCGGGGTTGGGTTTTTTTTTTGAATCACACACAAAGAGTGGCGTTCGCTCGCATAACAAAAAAGGGTGGTTGTGATTCGTTATGGTTTTCGGCGCGTCAAGTGACCGTGTAGCTGCCAGGTTGGATCGGCTTTCGTCACTTGAACAGGACTGACCGTTCCCGTAGCGAATGGTTCATGGAAAGCGTACCACATGTTGGGTAGAGGAGGTCGCCGATTGTCGGTCGGTGTGTAGACAACGTGGTACTTTGAAACGGTTTCTTTCTTGTTTGGGGTAGGCTAGGGTCGTCTGAAGATGGCACTTTTTGTTTTCGAACAGAGTCCAACACCACCGCAGTGAATCCATTGAGACAAATTGAATATCCCTCTCTCGTCGACGTCGACAATCTTCCAAATCTCGCCTTCGAGACCTTCGGTATAGACCTCTTCCCAACACGCGATCAGTTCGGATCTATGCTTCCCGCTGCGATGCTCGAGCTCGTGATCCCTCGCGATCGGTGGGAGTATCTGATTATGATGCTGTTGAAATGGTACCCTTCCGCTAGGGGTCCTCTTGGATGCACTGTCCCACACAGCAGAAGGAATCCCTCTGTCTGCTACCGACCTTAAAGCGGGGGTTTCTTGGAGAAGGTCATGGCGCTCGAAGGAATCCCGCACGGTGCACTCTACTGACACGTTTCTCATTATCTCATCATGGGATCGGGAGCAAACGACGGTTGGCAGGCGATGACAGAATGACGGCATGCCCGATTCTGCTGCGTAAGCCACCGTAAAAGGTCGTGGGAAGCTTCTCATTCCACCAAATAACCTTGAGAAAAGGTCCTTGATATTATTTATACATTTATAAATTTTTCCAGGGATTGATTGTTTCAAATCTAAAAACAAGAGTAATTAGGTCTAAGTATGCCTTCTTCTAATTCGAATACATCTTCTTGAGAGCCTTCAGACTTTAGGACTTTGTTAACTGTGCGTACCATAGGCGTAAAACCTCTCTCCTATCAGGGCATTTTCATCGGTTTATGTTAAAAACCCCCAAAAAAAAAAGTTACAAACACGCCCGGAGGAGAAAGTCTGTTGAACCTGACGCGAGATTGCAATCTGCAACCCATGGGCAACCCATTTCGTCTGTCAATTTCGGAACTAATTTGTCAATTCTGCTGACAAAATCACATCGTTGAAGCACGTTTGGGGGATTGTCCTCCGCCTGGCAAGTCGAGGAACTTGCGCCACGGGTTCCGCGCTAGCCCCTTCCAAGCCGAACCGGAATAAATATTTGTACCCTCCAGTGCGTCTGAACTGGAACCTCCTTCCCAAGGGTAGGACCCGAGTGGGGTGAGAGTTCCACCGTTTGGGGCCGGGCCGGTCGCTGTCAAACAAATTAACCTGTCACTCCTGGCGACGTGCGTGAGCCGTGTTTGTTTCCGTTTTTATCTCGCATCGTGCGTCGCGTTTGTGCGCCCTCCGGGAATCGTGGTGACTATTTACAAAGATGATAACTACAAACTCTACGCAGCGCGACGCAGACGCCGTTCCCGGATCAATCGATCAATCGCTCGGTGGCGATCCGTCGTGGGTGAAGCTGCAGCAGAAGTTGTGAGCATTAGGGTTGTCTAGGACCGGCGCTGGAGGTGTTTTCGACTCGGGCTCGTGCATGTTAAATTGTTGATAATTACACTATCGGAAAAATTTATCTCCCAGCCCGTCCGGGGCCTTCTTGTTGGAATGTAATTGTCGCGTTTGCTGGAGGGCAGAGCAGAGTAGAGGAGGAGCCGAAAGACATCGTACACAGTCAGCGGCGCGCCCATTCGGATTAGGAGTTCGTCGGGTCCGGCAGAAGGAATGAACCGATTTGTCCAGTTGATTGGACTGTTTAGCACGCCCGATAACTACGCGATAATGATTGATCGTTTATCGCACTCCAGCTCCAGGAACGTGTTGTGATGTTACGTATACCTGAATGTTTTCTTCTGAAGACACTCTCCTGCTATACTAGAGACTACATTGAAATGCAAAGTAGTACGAAATGTGCTCAGGCGATGGAGGTACCAACGATAACCAATTAATTAACGCACTTGCCTGGATTCTGTTCGATTTAACCGAACTCCCCGTGGCACAGGACTCCCTTCCCCTCGGGCCCCGATTCCGATCAGGGATTAATCAAATAATTCCCGGTGAAAAGCTACTCCCTTGCGTTTAGGGCTGGAGCTCGTTAGGACTCCCCGGCCGCGTGCTGCAGGCTACTGATGACTTCGTCCACTTCGGCAGCTCATCGCTGCATTCGAACCGCAACCGGTTGGAATTGATTTTTAATTGCTATTAATTATAAAAGATTGATAATTTATGATAGATTATGCAAACATGCACATGCAAACGCTGATTGAACCGCACCCTGGCGGAACGCACCCCGGCGGGAGGAGGAAATCGATCCGCCCACGGGAGAACCCAATTTGTGGCCTTCGACGCGGCAGCAACCCACCACCCGGTAGGCCGGTGGGCGGCCGTGGGCGTCGCTGATCTTGATGCGGTGGCACGGTGGCCAACCACCCGCTTCCCGGCATCCTCGTTGGGAGTTGGGCCGGGCAGTAGTTAAGCAAACCGGGCACCACGAGCCGGTGCAGAGGATGAGTAATTGAGGCTGGGTGTAATAATAAGGCTGTAAGTATCGTGTTTCGATGGCTGATTTGGGTCCGGCTTCGATCGAATTGCTCTCTCTCACACTCGAGCCTTCCGAGCAGACGTCTCTTGCGACGTTGGAATGCAAGCACGGGTTTGGAAGATCCCGAGCAAGGATAACGGCGACTCGCGTTCACGAGCGTTCGCATGTGTATCGACTTCAAATCTCGGTCTCGTTGTAACGGTCCTTCCTGGTTCGTATTGAGGCGCCCGGGGGCCTCGTGCTACAAAACGTGATCTAATAATGCGATCGATCTCGATCGGGACAATTTGTGCTACAAACTTGTGCCCACCGAAGATGCTATCGGGGATTATTGATGATAAATACACGAAATTTGTAGGGGCGATGTTTTCCAACCGTTTTCAAACGTATTTACGTGTGTGTGTATTATAGGTTCGTTTTTGTTGGTGTGCATGGATTGGTATCCGTATTGGTAAAATAAATAGATGCATATGAAGGGAGCGTTTGAGAAATTCTTAGGTAATACCAGCTTATTTTATATGCTATCCCCCAAATATTCGTCAACAATATTGATGAACTCTCTTTTGCAGCCACCATTTTGAACGATACCGAGTTGGGCTCTTAAGTATCGCTTCTTGAAATGGGAAGGAAAGTGTTGCCAGCAAAATTAATATGTCTATGTTACAGCATATGCTGCTCTTTTTCCATGACGGATCGGAACACATCTTTCGGTTTTTGTGGTTAGGTCTCCGCTGTCGGGCACAAATCATCGCCTCATTGTGACGGATAGACGGGTCGGTTTCTATTTCGTGGAACCCTTTTTTTCTGGCACCGTGAGAAAACGCTACACCACGCTGGGATACTTCCTCCCCTCAGCGCACTTCCCCTCGGCGGACCCACAGCTGGCAATGGCCTACATCGTAATCCCGACGCTCGACTGAAACGGTTCATGGGCCATGTTTTTCGAAGCGAAATTCCTCTCTAGGACGTTCCGTGACCCCGCCGGGATGTCGGAGCGTGCGCACGTTTTCGTTGGCGTAACATCCGGCGCAAATATTTGGCGATGGATTAAAATGTCTCACTTTGGCAAATTTGCTAGCTCATTGATCCCTCGCCGGGCGGAGTGGGGTAGGCACGGGGGGGTCATACGGCCGGGGTGCAAATCGTCGGACAAATATGGCCTTAGGAGTGATTTCTTAAGATACCGCCCACCGTGCGCTCGAGCCTCCGTCCCCTGTGCTCCTGGACTGTCGGCCAATTTTTTCGTTTGGTGTGCGGGCTTTTCTTCACCGTTCCATAAAAGGACAGCGGCGGTGCTTATGGGTTCGCGTCGGGGGTTTTGGGTGGTATCCTCGGCCGCTTCAGGTACGATTTGAAGACGCTTGGCGGACGGCGCTCGTGTGGCACGATTTTTGCACCATGCCCAAAAACAGTAGTGCTGAAGGGGGGGAAGGAGAAAAAACTCTGCGGCACGAGAAGGTAAAGAGCTAACCTCCCGCTTCGCGAATGACATCGAGACGCCGCGAGATGGCGAAATCGAAAGTGTAAGGTGGCGGGTGGCTTTATGGTTGGGTACGATTTTGGCGTTTTGACCCGTTTGGGGTCGTTTTCGACAGCTCTTATCTATTCTAATTAATGGCGCGCGCCAATGTGCGAGATGCCGTTACGACACCCGGTGCGTCGAGCATCCCTGCGAAGCATCCCGTGCCCGCAACGCGATTGACAACCTGCTGACGGCGCTGCGAAGAACGGTTGAGGAGTTTGATTGAAGTTTCACGTTTTTCCAAACTTGGAACGCGGCCACCTTGGAGCTTCGGCTGATTACCGTACGTCAATTCCTCGATTCGTCGAAGCGTTAGAGGAAATGTGATCTTGAGGCCCACTTGAATGGTTGAAATTTATGAAATTTCTCCATTCTTAAAACTTCTTTCAAACGATGTGAAAAGTGCCCGCCAAAGATTTGCAATAATACCTTGTAGCTATATTTTGACAAACAAGTTGAAAGTCAGATGGCCCCAACGATGTTTCAATTCAATTTGAATAAGCTTTTGCCAATTGTTATTGGAATGATTGAAAAGCCTTACACTCTAACTGGAAAGTAAACTCGTAACAATTGAATTACTTGAAACACACGCACTTTGGACGAACATGGACATACTGTAGTGACTGTAGTGACAAAGTTTTACTTATAGATACACATGCAATTAAATAGAATAGCCTGACCATGCAGTCCTTTTCGCCAACATAGTTGCCCAGCATAATGAGGGCTTTTTTCGGTCTTGGCGAACCTATGCGTGGTGAATGTCTATTAGGTAATTTGGTTGACGTTTCAACTGGTGAACATACTATTCGTAAGTTTTTTAAACCGAAAAGGGCAAGATTGAGTAGGAAAACCGAGATGAAAACGAAAGAAAGAACCTCTCGACGTACTAGCCTTATTGCAGACAAACATCGCTCCCTTGCCGCATAATAAATTACTCTTTGTCACCTGTTTCATTTAGTATTTTTTACGTTGCCTAGCTTTTCTCGGATCTATACCCAAGGGAGCTCACATAGGAGGGTCTTTCTCCTAAGGGAGAAGTAAAAACCCAACCGTAATGGTAGCATTAAACAGATGTTAATTCACCGGGTTTACGGTTTCATTGGGTTTACATTTCGGCCAAGGCATAGCAAGGATCACGGACGGACTGGAACGGTGCGTATGGAAAAGCTGGTGGAAGAAAAGAAATGGAAGAAGTGAAACTCAAACCAATGAAACGTCGGCACGAGGAAGGCTGTAGTTCGATCGAATGACTAGCGATTATTGCTCACTTTCGCTGTTGATCAGCGTTTAAGATAAAAACTCGTTAACACAAGCAAGGAATCAAACGAACCCCACGGACCTACGTGATACAGTGGAGTCAGTACGAAACTGGGGGGGTAAATCTATTGGAAAATAATAATTTTCCACCCCGATCGTGTCTAGCCGCGTGGAAGATAGGGATCGGCAGGTTATTACCGGATCATTTGTTTATGAACGTGTGCTGCAGAGGGACCTTTCCGATCAGCCGATAGCTCAAATTGAATGTTCACATAATGGTGTAATTGGATCCGGTTCCTATGTTACCGTAGCGTGGTTTTTGGTGGGATCGGATTAACTCCCTGTACTGGAGTTTGCACCGGCAGAATGTTTAATTTATTTTCTACTGAATTCAGTTTGTTTATTTTGAGAGAAGTTGGCATTCCTCGCCGTTGGAATGCACTGATGAGGTACAGTAGGTCATTGAGATAAAAAAAACGTTACACGCACCAACGCACATGCTATTAGAGAGCATGATTTACATAAAACCTGTCGGAGTGTTGTTAATCGCCTCCAAAAGACGACCCGACATGACGAACGCTCTCGGGACAAGATTTTCGATGAAACCTTGTCGACCAAATCCTCTCTTTCATTTGAACATGAATAAACGGTGTTGGGCATGATTGAACATTTTTTTTCCATCTCCCCGGGATTCAGGGTGCCTTAAAAAACCGGACGTCTTTTGGGGGACACCATTTGGGATCATTCACGACGGTTCGGTCCGAAGCCAACGGGCTCCAATTTCATTGAAGAAATTCATATACAATAAATGTAATCTTAATCTCACCTTCCCCGCATCGGTAACACCTTTGCCTCGGATTTGGCTTTGGGATTGGCAGATCTGGGGTGAGCTGATGTCGTTCGCGGCCTGATGGGGTTCAATTGTTCTCCGATTGTCCCGGCTGGCGATTGGTGCGGGGCGGAGGACGGTGGGGAATTAAAGGTTCCCGAGGAGGTGGCGGTATTTGTCCGGCAGGTACTGCCAACCGCTGTCGGCCGTCATCTACCGGTATTCGTTTCGGGATCCCCCGAGGCGCTGCACGATCTTCACCCTCGCGATCCGCACTGTTCCTCGGAGACGTCATCGTGCGTCATGCTGGGCGAGCAATGCGGGGTCATGTATTAGGTTCCCGAAATCGTGCGACCCGTGCGCTCCAAACGGCAAAGAAAGGGGAGGAAAATTCGCCTCCCCCTTGCGGCCTGGAGAAGATCTGCAGCGGAGGGCTGAAATGTTGATCGACTTCTGTTCGCAGCCACAAAGCACAATGCCCCGAACGGGCCGCTAAGACGGCACCCCATTAACGCAGTCGAAAGTGTTGCATACTTCCCCAACGCCATTAGGACTGGCATGGAAGGGTAGGCCGGTGAGCGGGAGGCCGCAGTTGATCGCGATTGAACTCCGCTCGAATTGATGTGGCAGGTCACTTACCATCCGAGAACACGATCGAGCATTACACACAATTGTGGTCGCGCTTGAAATGGGTTGATTGGCGCGAACGACAACCAAACTACTGTTCGGACCACGGCGTATCCATTGTGATGACAGACGGACGGGTGGGGAGCAAAGGACAGGGACGGACGACATGCCTTCGCAATGGAACCGCGGGGCGGAGAGTAATGCTGCGCCTCGGGGCGATCGGTAGCGTTGATAGACAATCGGGTAATTTGGAAAATGAATTGCTGTAAATTGTGCACATTTATGCCACGGGATGGGTTTTTGATTAACCTTTTCTCCCCAAAACCGACGCCGCGGGTCGTTGCCGTGGTCGCATGCCTATTGAATGTGTAACAAATGGCACTATTCGGGTTGCGATTTTTGCGCACGTCATTGGGAAAGCTGAACCGTTTTGGGTTATGTCATTACTAGACAAAAGTTAGCTTCCAACCGTTTTTACGCAAAAATATTTGTCTTTCGGCTTAACAAGAAAGTAAATTTTGATTGCTAAAGCATAGTTATATCCCTTCAAACTTCTGTTTCATGCTATCACTATAAACTGAATACGACATATTTCGGTTTTAGAAGAATGTACAGACTAAGTAATTATGTTACTTTTACACTTTTTTAGTACGAAGAGGTGACCATTCAGCTCTCAAGAGACCAAATTTACACATGTTCTATCAAACAGTTTTTCTTCAGAAATAAAAATTGGTTTAAATTCTTGTTTCATCTGCTTTCCAGTAGTTTTTAGTTTTCTTCCACTATCAAGTGAGAATTTTAAAGTTTTTCGTAAAAAAACGAGATGACTTGACAATCTGAATCATCAGAATTCTTTTCCTTTTTGTTCAGACAACGTTTCAGGTACGTAAATAAATTTAGGATGTTTTTTCCAGTTGATTTTAGCAATAAAACACTTCATTTGCCCATTTTTAATACGCAAAGTATGGCAAATATTGGTAGCAAACAATTCTAATTTGTAGTTTTATCCAATCGAACAGTTGAAATTCACATCTTCAAATATTACCAACAAATGCACGCCTCGGCAAACTTTCCTAATGAAATGTATCGATCGGTCGGTCGGGAAATTTGTATTCACTGATCGTCTTAACTTTACGACACACGAATCATCAAATCAACCGAGCATTAGCTGGCTTATTGATTCTCCCCATACCGTGCCTTCTCAACCGATGTATTAAATCAACAGATCAAAAACTAAAATGTGAAACAGCAAACACCGACCGAGCGGAATAGATGTCTCATTTCGTGGTTCACATATTTCATGTGATTATGAGTTTGAGTTGGTGATTAGCGAATCGTATTGATTGTCACCGGATCGGCCGGACTCCACCCACGGCATCGGACGTCGGGCCGGGTTGTTTGCCTGCCGTCGCCAACGGAGCATGGCCAAACCCATAAGTTGGGTGGAAGAATGGTTCGAATATTGATGAAATAAAAATCCTACCGGACGTGAAGCGATCGTATGTGGGGTGGGAAGGGAAGGGATCATAATAGTTGACGTGGTAATCCGCTTAGTCGGTTAACTGATATTGAATGAGCCGGTGGAATGGTGAGCCAGCGTTGCAATAGCCCCAATAAACACCTGCTAATCAAAACCCATCAGCATTCCCCACTGTCGCTGCAGCGAGACAGTTTTCCCCATATTTAAGGTGGGGGCGAGGAGGGAGATCTCAATTCTCACTGGCTTTGCCAGAAACAGCGTGGACGACCACCCGGACCGCGAACCAGGGCACGGTCCAGTCGATTAACGACTGTTTGCTGAAGATTTTATTGGTGGTATTAAAAATAAATTATTTCATCGAGCGAGCGGGTGGAATCTCTCACCGAACGCTGCAGTTCGGTGAGGCGCCCTATGGGCATGGAAAGTGAACAACAACATGCCGGTATGAAGCAGTCGGTCCGAGATCCCCGGGGAAACACTCCTTGCCGTGGAATACGATCGCCCCAGGGTCGGTCCCGATGCAGACTTAGAGATTCCCCGGAGACATTGGATCCTCCGAACCCGGGAAATCTATACCTCGAGCCATCGTAGGTACGGCATCATCCGTACACCTTTCCGCATGGGAACGGTCCGTGTAATCGCGATCGTGACCCGCAAGTGTCCGGCGTCGTTGCGCCGGAGCCGGCCAAACCCCGATACCGATCTTAACGACGGACTAAACGACGGTTCGCAACGATGTCTAACGCGCGCACTGCGAGCACCCGATGGGTGCCGGACATAATCGGTATCAGATTTTATAGCCTTCCCAGCCGATCGGGGAGGAAGTACGGTGGAAGCAAATGGAGACATCTTGCGCAAATTTCCCAGAAACTACCAGCTCCAGTCCAGTATCTTCTCCAAGGCTCAAAGGGTGTAAGGTATCGAAAATTGACGTGAAATGCCCGTGCGTGTGTGTGATTTTACGACTCCGATCGGCGGGTGTCCACAGGAGAGAAAAGTATCGGCATCGTGGCCAGGAGAAGGCCGTTGCCGCTGGCAGAGGTCAAGTGGAAAGTCCCGCTCCGAAACGGGCCCAGTAGTCAGAGGGGCCAAACGGTCCTAATGGACCCGCCTGTCGATCGTAAATGACTGCGGCCGGCCATTCGATAACCGGACCTGGCGTTGCGGCTCGGGTAAAAGTTGAAACTAATTCAGGTTGTGCCAGGGTTGTGGCGCGCAACAGGTGCCAAACCAACGTTTCACCCAAGGAGCTGTTTAGGGGACGGCGCTTTAGCGGCTCATTAGAAGCGAGCGAGGCGGACCAAACAGAAAACATAAAAACACAGCCCCCCAAGTGCTGCTTTGGTCCGGATAATTTGATTGCAGTTGGAACAGCCTCAATGTTGATCGTTCCGAAAAGGGAAAAAGAAAAATGAAATCAGAAACATCCAAATCGTTTAATATTTTGTCACTCTCGCGCCGGTTTGCAAGCGTGCGTCCAGCGGTCGTCATTATTAAATGAGTTTATAATTAAATCGAAAGCAATTACACGTCGATCGGAGCCTCCAAGTGACCCTAATGATGGGATGGGCTGGCTCGGAGTGACACCGCAAGAACGACGTTCAACTACCGCAGTTGGTTTGGCTCGCCAAAACTGGTTCGATGTACGCCACGAACATCCCGAGCGACGGGGAATAGGCTTCGACGGCAGGGCAATGGGTGGAATATGTCCATTAAAATTAATTAAGACCATTACGAACGGCCCCCGCTCATATCTACGCCACATATCTCGGCGGAATCATTTCGCATATCCCATTTCGATAACGTTTTGCCGCCCTCGGACGCCTACCGGACCCCTTTCCAGCGTAGGCACTTGCGTAGATCAATGCTAATTTACGTCCATATCTGTGGCTAATTACAATAATTACGCAATTATATAAATAAACTCACATCCGCGAGATAGTCGCCACAACAAGGCTCGCATTACAGCGAAGTGTTTGACTCGTTAATGAAGTGGTTTCTTTATTTTTGCTATCAAAGGAGAGGTCTTCTTGTGTTTGGTTATCGCAATCGTGTGATTAGAATCAGTAATTGTAAAAGAATGCGTCAGATATTTTCAAATTTTTGAGTTGAAATTACTTCTATATGCTAAATTTTGCTCTGACGCAAATGTCATGCAGATGTTATGCTTCCATAGCACATCGATCACAATGTAAAGTTAATCTGTTTGTCCTCGTGCTACAATCCGTCCCACTTCCAATTGGTTCAATAATCGCAGAAGAACTCAATTTCGCTCGATGTGTCAATCAAGTTTATCTTGTTTCCCAAGTGGTGTCTCGACCACTGCGCCCTCCTCGTCGGAGCGTGTCCTAAAGATCGCCGGCGAGAGGTCCATGACATTAAGTTCACGAGGCTCCGACCCACGTTTGCGGGTTCCGCTTGCTAATAGGTGGTCCAACCGATGTTTCCGAGCTTTCAAGAGCAATCGGGATCCTCCTACGTCCCGCGCACCGGAACGCTACGATGATAGCCACGATCGCTAGATACACAAATGTACGCGAGCCCGTCGGAATGGGCTTCTCCTGCCACTCGAGGCCGGCTGTCGTACACAGCTACAGCTCGTTCTCAAGTAATGGAACAGCCGTATTTGTACCGCAGATGGCATCGGATTGGCGGATGGAGTTATGGATTTATTTTCCTAGCCATTGTGACCCGCGTCCGTCTTGCTGGGTGTTCGGCTGGAGTGGGCTCTGGTCGATGCAAGTCACCATGCTTGCGTCGGGTGTGGTCAGCCCGGTTCGTGAGTTCATGCCCAGCTTCCCTCCACCAACGGGTCTATTCTGATCGTGACAATATGGTTGTGAAGTGGGGTAGTTTTTTCACTGCTTAATGTTCATCATAAAATGTTTCCTTATCGGTTGGTTTAGTAAACCATCAATTTAAAAAAGTGAGAAGGAAAAATAAATTAAAAACCCTATCTCACTCAACAAGTATGTGAAATCCGTATTACGCAAAGTGTTGGTCACGAAAGAAACAAAAAAAAAAAACTAATTTTACTCAACATACCGTTATACCGAAGGTCCTCATCATCCAACAATGAACGATCGACACGAAAAGCAGAAGACAAAAGTCAACGCGCTGACCAGCAGCAGAAACGCGTCGTTTCTGCAGAACCCGCAGCCTCTGTAGATGGAAGTAAGAACGAGCTCGTACCTCGCAGGCGAAAGACCAGGCGCCGGCCCGTTGAACGGTTCTTCATTCATTGGCTTCCTCAGACCTACCCCCACGAACATATCCTTCCCCCATCCGCCGAGCGACGTAAGCTGATTATGAATAAAAATTAAAGTAGGTAAACCTGTGTCCTTAAAAGGAAATCCATAAAAACGGCGAACGGATCCGTCGCTTGTCTCGTTGTCCTCCGCTCCGGGCTCGGTTTTGCAAACGGCTTCGGTGGTTTTTGATTGGTTCCGTAGTGCTACCTTGCGTTTGCATGCCTGCTATAGCCTTTAGGTTCGAATGCCAGCGTTCGTCTAGGAGAAGCGAAGCGGGCACGAGTGAAAATCGAGAGTGATCGACAAAAGAACGATCGTCGGTTGGATGGAGCGCGCGGTCGATGATGACTGTAATAAAGATGATGATGATGATGATGAGATCGGTTGTTGTATTTAAATCGCGCGGACAAGGCGCACGGAAAATTGTGACGACACTGCAGATGGCGAACGGTGGGATTTTCGTTAGGCATTGTGCAATCTTGCGAAATGATGAGTGTAAAGATCCAGAGGAGTTTAGTCAGCAATTATTGAGGTAAAGATCGAATCAACTTTTTAACATTTGGTACCTTGTTTGTGTTTAGTTGAGTTAATGATGCAAGACATTTTAGTTCATCGAAACAAGTCCCAAAATGTCATAGCAGATACTCAAAACGGAACCTGTTCCGATGGGTCCAACTTTTCACCAGGACATACTTGTGTGCCTATCTGCATATATCGATGGTGTCTTGCAGTTTGGCTTCCCTTCTAATAGCTAGTAAAGCAAGCTGCTTAAAAGGCACCTCCCGTTCGTGATCCAACAAACAATCAAGATCAGTAGAACAGGCTCGGACGGGGGAAAAAAACGATGAGGAGTTGGTCCATCGTGCACGACGCACGCAGCCTACCAGTTCTGCTGGTACCGTGTGGAACAGCTTACATCGAGCACCCGGGATCATCCGGGCGCCTCAAGAGCGGCGCTAAGATTTGCAGCCTACGATTAGAGCCTCACGCCGTTCGTCCGGTGGCGCGCTACATGGACCATAAAACTGGCACGTTAGATAGGCAAAAAAAAAACCCTCTAGTAAACCCTTCGCCAAGTCCGGCAACATCGTTACTCAGCGGAGGCCTCTTCATTACCGTGCCGTCTCGGGGTGGTTAGAAAAATAAATAAGTAAATAAAGCCCACTCCTCAACGAGAGCGTGCGCGCGCGCACCAAGCACAGACGCACATGCGCGTGATTCTCCTAAACAGATAAAATAAGGTGTTTACAGAAAATTATGCTGCCTGCCTATGCTGTTCGCACTTGGCGCACTTCGGTGGTGCGGCCCCGTTTCCTGCTTACGCACCGACGGCTGCCTAGCGTCCGACAGGGTTCCTCGGTTCGACAGCTCCAAATGAACCGATCACGACTCACGGCCCCGACGGTGGTCACTATCGCGATGGGTCGAATCGAAGACGCGGGGTCGGTATCGCGATCGGTGCGGGCAATCTATAAATCTTTTCTCTTTTTTTTCCCATTCGCCCAGAGCAAGTGCCTTCTGCTTGGCCGGGTTTTGTCCTTCAGCGTTTACAAGTTAAATGAAACTAATCAGCAAGTGCTGACGACGCTTCTTGGGTTTGCATTAAGAAAAAACAGCATAAGGGCACGTGGCCCACTGGACAGGTGGCGCATGGTACAGGTTTCGCAAGGGATGCATCTACTTGGTCCGAAAGAGCCGTTATTACGCTACTTATGCTCGACGAAACAATTGGTTTACTGCTGGTTATATTTATCGGAGTTAATATCGGAGAACGCTTGTGGAAAGGTAAAACTGGTTAGGTTGTTCAGTGTTTTCTCTGTGCATAATGTTTTATGTTTCGATCTATAACACGTTTTTCGTATCTAACTCGCATTTACTACTTTATAATTGATTTATGTTCGCTTAGGTATTTATTTCTACAAATTTCGCACAAAACAAAACGGAAAAAAGCCACTACAACAACTCCCTGGGACAAGGTACGATAGACCAATCGAAGAAGAAAAATGAACGAATGGTGACAGATGCATCATTTGCTCAGTGAGCTTTATACTGAAAACGTCGTCGTCCACTGCAGAAAACCAAACAACCACGCGTTCGTTTGGCGTCTTTATTGGCGATAGAGAGCTTGTTTGTTCCCCTTTCCTTTCCGGGGCAGCTCCCGGGCGAGCCACAACTCTTCCACCACCCCCGATGGCGGGTGGGTTTTGTGTGTTGAAAATATAATTAATTATATAAATTAATTAAGTTTCTTTTTTAATTAGACAGCGACATGCAATAAACGGTGCAGAATGCGAACCCGTCACAAACGGTCGGCAGAAAGTGTTGCGTTTCGCGCACTCGGCCTTCCACCTATGGAGGGAGGAGTTTGGACGGAAAGGCCTCCGAGGTGCGTGGTGTTTGCGGCGAAACTTTGTTCATTTAATCGTCATCTCCCGGAGGCATCTCCTAGTGCGGGGTCTAACACGGACCGACAAACCGATTCGGGGTATGTTGGGCACGCAATAAATCGATCTGACGATGTGGCGTGTTGCGCTTTGATTAGCGGCCGTTGTTGTTGTCGTCGGTGTCGTAGTCGGCGTGTGCGAATGTAACGGGTCACCCGGAGCTGTCACTCCTAACTCACCGTCGGATCCTGTTCGAAGCGGACCAACGGGGCAGAGCGGAGCTTTCTTTCGCCAAAAAGGCTCCACCGGGATGGACTCGTGCCGGAGCCTTATTTTCATTAATTAGGATCGTGAGCCGGGGGGGGGGGGGGGGGGGGGGGGGGAAAGCCGCAAAAGGGGAAGTCGAAAGGAAACACTTCAAGACTGGCCGCTGGTGTGATTTTCTGTGTGCGATTTGTCGCTTCGGCCCCGCCGTTGGTCCCTTTTGCGTTTTGCACTCGCTGTTCGGACTTTATTATGGCATCAGCATGTACGCGGCGAGTGTAACGTTTGGCTTTTAATCATAATTAATTCAATTACCCTGCCTCCTCCCGCGTGGGTTCAAAGCCCCGGCCCGGAATCGGTTCCTGGCGGGCCAGTGTTCGAGCCGAGCCAGTGTCGCCAGGGCCAGGTGGAAGCTCGTGCGCGGCCAGCGACGGCCGAAAAGCCGGCAGCGGTTGTTGGCAAGTGGTTCAGGAGTCGCTTGATTTGCATATGAAAGCGAAATGGCCGCCACGGCCGGAGCCGTTCGGCACTTTGGCGCACTAACGCGCGTGAGCATGACGTGGTCAGGAGGTGAGCATTACATTTTAGTTTTCAGTTACGATGCTCGTTCGCTGGAGGAAAACTATTGCTATTGTATGTAAAGAAAATTTGAAATAACCCAATTTAAATTTTATATTTTTTAACAAAAATGTGCGTTCAGCTTGATCGTTAAGAATAATAAATAATATTTTGGTTAATTAAGTACATTTTTATTGTGATACTTTACTGAACACATCAGGTAAGACAAGTTTCTTGTGCCCTCCTAGCTGCTCTGGAGCTAATAAGAAATGTTCCATTCACAAGAGCCCTGATGAAGGGGCTAATGAGAAAATGAAAACCACGGCAAACTCCAAAGTGAAGCAACGAGGTTAAGGTAGTTCCGAAACTTTACCGCAGAACCTCCTCATGTTGATAAAAAAAAAAAAAAAAACGGGCACAGTGTAATTTATGGCTGTCGGAATCGAAACACAAACACATTTGCGCTTTAGCGTAAAATAATGAGGTTTTTTGTACCAATAACCAAGAAAAAAAAGTACCAACATGATATACGCACAACACTTCTTTTTTCGTGACATTGCAGGGCTCGTGGTGTAGAACCTGCTCCCTTTACACCTGCCGGCAGCACGATAGTACCTTTGCGTACCACTTCCTTTCGCAGAGTGTCCTTTGGGACCGATTTTTTGTCACCAGCAACGTGCGTCGTTGTGTTGACACTGACACTCACGGCACAACATGCATGTCCACACCGACCGGTGAAGTGACAACCCCTAAACAACATGAGCAATGGCGCGTTAACGGAACCGCGCCACCACATGACATTGCTTACCTTCGTCTCGCCTTCTTGGGTTTTCGTTAGCTCGAGTTTTCTCCAAGCATATCTGTGTTTTTCTTCTCCTTTACGAACCGACCCGACGAAATCTGCGTCCCAGCGAGGGGCGGTAAAATAAGGTGAAAAGATCACGAGTTAATTAAGTTATAGCGATGCCGCACCATTGCGCAAGCCTGAGCGAACCAGACATGATCCTCTTTTTTTTGTGAACCTTTATATCCGTTTTGCCAAGGGGATTTTTGGACGTTGCTACCGCATTTTGGCATTGCTTTAAAAATGTCACCGTAATTACTTAGTGCCGGCTGTTTGCAGTTTTACCATTTGGGATGGGGTTTTGTTGCATTCCGAAGATGTCGTTGCTCCACATTCTCGCCATTCACGCCGCACCGCACGAAATGTGTCACGGAAACGGGTTAATTTTTGGGTGAAATTCAGCGGCATGGACTATTTGAGGAATTTTGAATTCTTTATGCCAATTACTAGACAGAAAGGGTCACAAGAGAGCAGTCGGGGAGTGTTGTGTGAAATTTTAAAAACAGTTACCTTCTCAATTGAAACTGATGCAGCAAGTTGTAATTACACTTTGCAAATAAAAATACAAACCGAGTCTGAGGAAAGTTCATTTTTCTGTTTCGATCCGCAAATCACGATCGTTCAGGGCAGTAGTTTTTTGGGCCATTAAACAGTATCATGTTTTTTCCTCCAAAGCATTAAACCAAATCAATAGTCCTAGTAATCGAAAACAACCATCATGCAGCGTTGTGCATCGAAGGGGAGTCGCTGTTGAACGGCTCGTAAACACAATCAAACCGAATAATTGTGCATCGTTATCGGAATGCTGCGCCCCGAAAAGGACCAATAAAATGGGCCTTCTAATTGCCGCACGGACATTAACAGTTGCGACCGGGAGGGGAACCGGGCCATTTCGTAGGATCTTTAATTGTTTTTTCACTTTTCCCAAGCCGAGAGTCGAGATGTGAGCGTGTGTACGACGCGATGCTATAGTGCGTCTTAAGAGCCGACCGGTAATCATCTTCAACGCTCGGAGTTCGGTTTCTAGACGTGTTGTTGAGGGGGAAAGACAGCAGACACAAGAAAATCGTAGTTCAGCCGTGCGAACAAATATCAATAACAATCAATGAACGGTTGGAAACAAGCGAAAACTCGTCCCTTTCGGATTCGCTGGCAATGGCATTAACAAAAACTCAGTCACCCCCAGGAAGAAGAAAGCAAACCGAAAGGAAGAAAAACGCTTCAAGTCTCCTCCGGGAAAAGGCAAGTAAAAAGACAGCTCGACGTCGGATGAAACCGCCAACAAGAACACATCACTTCGAGATGGAGATCGCAAATGGCACGCTCACACACACACACACGCACACATTTAGCCACAAGCCTCGGCAACCAAATGGACGGACCACCGGCGTAGTGGCCGTTTGGCGGCAGTTCGTGGCTCTTTAGCGATGGTGAGTGATGGTAAATGTACCAGATATTCGACACGCGGTTAAATAAACGGTCCCAAAAACCGAACCGCCTGGCTCCAGCTGGAGGCAGTGCACGATGAGGAGCTCGCGACGGGGTCAGAGAGGATCGAGCGGGATGGCGGGGGTGCGGCTGGATGCGTCGAGCGACGTGCACGCAAAGCACGCCAGGATTGGAGCGCATCCAGGCGGCGTAAAGCCTGCGCAAACCGTACGGAATTTATAGGGTCAATAAATTCCAAGATCACACACTTCTACGGCCGAGGGATTAACAGACACTTGACAGGTCATGTTGAAGTCGCGCGTCGGTCGGGTTGTAAAATAAAAATTCAATTCCAGTTCGGCCGGTTTATTGGACGGGAATTCGGCTTCGTCGCCTGTTGTTGATGTTCTTTGTTCGTGCCATCACTATGGGAGCTAATTTGTGGTTAATTTTATCTGGCATTATAAAAACGAAACAAGGTTATGCTAACGTTAAAAAACAATCAATGTTGAAGCGTATTAAAATTTGAGGGGGAGGTTACACAGATTTTGATAAAATTATAAATTATTCGGGTTGGTTCGGGTTTTCTCATAAAATCGTAAGAGAAAGAAAACTTTACCACATGCACAATTTTGTCCACCAAGTACTATTTGTTTACCTTTCTACCACACATTCAAACAATCTAGTACACCCGACCAAAACCCTCCCTTTCTGAGGGTGCGCTACTCCATGGACAACAACCAACGTAATTGATTTGTCGTAAAAACGTCCCAACCTTAAGGCCGTGTGGTAATTTGTAGCATATCGCCATGGAAAGCCCGCGTAGCGTAGGATTGTTGGATGTGTACCACGCTCCATCGGTTACACCTACATCGTTAATTGAGCTCTTCAGGTAGTTGCGTTGTTTTATCGATAAAAAATCGTCTTCCATGCGTTGCTTTTGTTCGCTTGCCATAAAATACGGGATAAACAGAACACATTCACAATGAAGACTGTGTTTTCAATATCGACGGTATACTGTTGGTGGCAAGTGTATGTTTACTTGTTACCTTCACCCTGAGGCTACACCGAGGGTGGCCTTCGTCGTAGGTAAAAATAGGATTTTTGAAAATAATAAATAATTAAATCGTTCCTTCAAAATGTGTCCTCAAGGCGGTCGCAAGGATGCAATCGAAAACGAAGCTGCGTAACATAAGGAAGACTATCTCCCTGGGTCGATGTTCATGTGCAACCGCACTCCCTAATGTCTTCATAGCCGGCAATTTGGCGCTCTTGCGAACGATGCAAAATGGCCGCCGACGGGCGGGGAGGGGCCCGGCACGCAGGGTGCCATAAAAGTTAAGTGCACCGGCAATCGTCAATTACTCGCCGGGAGAGTGTATAATTTGCCATTCCCCTTTCAAAACTGTAGCAAATAAATCAATTAACCCTCGACGGTTTAGGGCGGTCTGGAACGGAATGGAAGGATCTCGCCCAGCATGGGGAGTTCGACGTTGGCTTTTTCTTGAGCTCACCCTATCGTCTGCTTGTGCACGAACGATCACGGCCAACGTCCGGTGCAATGATCGGTTGCAATCGGGCGATCGATCGATCGTGTTCACATGCGGAACCTCTTGGGTGGCGTTGCATCACGTTCCGTTCGGCCGCCAGGTCCCCCAGAAGTCCTTTCGGAAGGTCCCGACGGTGGGCCACGTCGGGGGTCCTTTTGGCAAGGTTGCTTACTCTGATCGTCGTTCGGGGCATCGCACGGGATAATTTTTTGCGACGCGAAAAATCACTTACGCGATATGCTTTCCCGTATAAATTACGAGTCCCAGGGGAGGTTTAAGTACTCGAGATTGATGGAAAGGCCCCATTCATTTCGAGTGCTTGTAGCCTAGCCAAGATCCACGGTAGCTCGAAGGGTTGGCTTCTTGCCGAAGCTCCATCGGAAACACAACACGCCTCTCGGCTCAATTCCAGGAGCCGTTGTCGCTGTTGCTGCTGATCGTACGTCATTCATGTCATTTAACAGTGAAAAAAAAACACAGGCAACCTGGTTGATATGGAAGGAAACTGGCCACCGAATAAATCCGCGGACAAATCACAGCGGGATATTGCCGTGGGGTTTCCCCCTGTTCCATTGTTGTTACGATCTACTTCTTATGCTGTCGTTTCACTCTTAGACAAGCTATTAGTCAGCGGATTTGATGGTGAATCTAAATTAGATCAAACGGCGAAGAGAAATTGTTGCAATCAAACAATCAATCATGTCCAAGAGGGGTTGAAACTATGTCAGATAAATCAGTCAGAGATATTTATTTCCGTTTTGCAGAATTAGCGTCAGATTATTTGAATATTTTTAATCTATTGCACTCCCAACTCAGCTTGAAAGAATATTGAAATGAAAACAAAAATGAATTTCATGTAAATAATATTTGAGGCGTCCAGCGTCTCTTCGAAACCTAATAAAATTGAGTTCCATTATGATTCTTCAATTTCTGAACAGTTTCACTTTCATCGAAAACAAGTTACTTCGAGATGACAAAAAAAAGCCTACCGTACGTAAGTCGAAGTTAAATATAGCCTTTCGGTGGGGAAATGAGTTCCCATGCAATCCGTTTAACGGATTCGCGATCGTCTCAAAACGAGTCCTATTACGCTCCTTGATTTCTCTCGCTCTCCGTAGCTCGCTGTAGACCCGAAGAAACACGTTTTCCGTTTTTGCGCTTCGTGAATCTGGAACTTCTCATTCCCTTCCGGTCACTTGAAGGAATAAGATCGGGTTTTCGCTTCGATCGGTAAGATTTGATCGAATCGAAGAGTTTGCTGTATAGTTACGAATATTTTTTTGATAGTTGTGAAAGTAAGCGCAACTTATCTTGAAGATCATAATTCGTAGGTTGTTCGGCAAAATTATGTTGAAATTATATTTGACGATATAGGAAAACTGTTTGGAAAACTATTAAAATCGTTGAGTTATTTCAAAACTATAACAAAACGATTTAATACTTGAAACTCCCTCTTCGAGTTTTCGCAAAGGCAAACAATGTAATTGTCTACTCAAACTGGTACTGTAATTGAACCCTCAAGCAGCCACAAATGGTGACCTTCGCGGAATATTATCACCGTCACCCGTATCGCAGTGGAGGGCGCCGTTCTGCAAACCTCACCAACACCACTTGTCCAGTTCGGCTGTGGCATTATCGTAAAACTGTGGCCCGTCTCGACGGTGGACTTCGACAAAGCCACCACGAAGCGCTCACCGAAACCGTGGTTGGCACCGGCACCGTGCGGTTGTTTATTCATTCACCGCGATCTTCTTAAATAGTCACGAGAGCATAATTACGACCGGGCGAGCAATTGTGCGACGCTCGTCACCGGTTCGGCGCGTCTCCGGGCTGAAGATGAAATTATCTTTCTTCTGATCGAATTTCGAGTACCACCGCTTATGCTGACTTTTTCTTGTCCCTCATTTGAACGTTCGCTTTCCCGGGGCTGGTGGAGATTGTTTTTGCTTGCCCATTCCCAGCGTGCGCTCCGATAGGAAGTCGACCGCATACCATCGATCCACCTATGGACATCGGTATGCCGGGTTGAGTGACATCACAATTCACGCTTCGATTACAGTTTTACCATTTTTCCCCGAAGCTGGAAGCATTTGCGAATCGCGGTCCGTCGTATATTGTTGAGGCGATAAGATGAGCTGACGCCAATTGTTCCCTTGTGTGATATTTTCATGTCTACTGTTGCGCATAATTTTAATAAAGGCTGACGAAAACAAAAAACATTTCAATTGTAAGGTTAGCTTGTTTTAGCATTATCTAGTAATGCATACGTACAGTAAGTACTGAATAAGTAATGTCACAACTGTCCGATTAATGAATAAGCTAATGGTTGAAAGAAACCTTTCTTATTGCGACAAAAGCAAAACCCATCGTATGCAGTAGATAAAATTATGCAGTTACCTACAGCAGGGCACAAAAACATGCACTCGTCCGATTAGATGCGGTGGTTAGATCCGCAACCCCGCGGGATTTGGCATCCCCGCTGGGGATTCCGGGCCACGTAGGACGTTGTGCGCCACCGTTGTCATAACGTGTACAACCGATTACGGTAAACGATGGTAATGAAGAGCGTCGAGTGGCGTCTTAAGTGCTGGTCGTGTGAGGTTGATAGCCGATCGATTGTCGAATTGAATATTCATTACTTCCCAGACGAAGCTTCAGCTTCTTCTGCTGCCACGGACGGAGTTGGAGTTCTTGCGGACCTTAGCAGAATCACTGCCCCACCGGCAGGAGTTTCGCGACTCGTGCTAGAAGTCGTCATTTCCTGGGGCGACCACGAACTCTACGGTCTGGAGTGTCCAGACTCCCGCCGGGTCAAAGGTGCCTCCGGCAATTCTCCTAAAAGAGATTATTTTGTTGAGCGGCCTTCCGGTATCTGCAATGGAGGTTACACTCGAGATCATGCTGGATGTGCTTCGGTGGGAAATATTCCACGACTGGCCGTGATGGTTGAGGCTAATATAACGGCAAACGGTTGGTTTATCAAACTGCATGAATTATGATTAATGTTTGTTGACCTGTTGAGCTTTGAATGATGATCCTTACAATAATTTAGAATGAATTGAAGAAATTAATCGTGTTCCCAACTACCGTAATTTTGCGTGATAACATCAGCTTATAGTAACACGAATTTCGTAATGTGGTGTTACAAGAATTAATTCAGGTAAAATGTCGTCTCAACGGAAACGATCACCCATTTATTATTGCTACCACTGCCAAAGAACAGACCGACATCATCGAGCAGCAAAACATAAAAACACCGATGCTCATGGATTTCATTTTACATTGTTGTCCCCGAATGCCGCCTGTAGGGGATGAAAACATAAATTCTCTCCCCGAGGAAACGTGAAAGAGTAGTAATTAAACATTGGAAAAAGCCAACGGTTGCGTGCAATTGAAAGACACTAATTACATCAACGACTTCCCCTGAAGGAAAAAAGGGAAAGGGAAGAAGGAAGCAAAAGAAGGAGGCAATTCATGGTCCGGAGGCAGCACCACCCTTCCTTGGCCGCCTTGAAGACGCACCCAGCATCGTTAACGCCAAAAACTCAATCACGGTTCGCAATGGAGTCTAGTCGCTTGTTTTATGTTTTGTTTGCAGTGCTTTTTGATTCACTGCAAACCGTGTGGCCATTTTCATTCGGCCCAAAGCGTCGGCCTCTTGTTGTTTTTTTTGTGGTTTCGGTGTGGAAAAGGTGAAGACGTCTGCCAAGTGAATCTGGTTCGCCATAATGGAGACGCTTTGAGGTGCCTCTGGCAGCCAAGTGGACACATTTCGCAAAGACGCACACTTAATTTAATTCAACTTTAATAATGTCGGTACGCTCGGTAGCTCGTCCTTCGAGAGAGGGTGACTTGGGGGTGGCTGCTGGCTGATGAGAGACCCCATAATGGCGCCATTTGTCTGTCATGCGCGGACCGAGTGTATGTGTGTGTGTCGTGTGCGGAGATTGCGCTCGGTGGGATTCTTCGGGCGAAGCGCTCGGACCAGCATGGAAAACATCGGTCGAATGATGTGTTTGAGCAATGTTCACGGTCCCCGCCGGTGCAAGGTCCCCTCCGTATCCGCCGGAGCGCATGTGCAGGAAAATAAGTGATATTGTAATAGGTAAATCACGACGGGGCGACTTCTAGCGGGACCTGGGTGACTTCGTTCTTCGGCGCAGCGAAACAAACGAAGCGTGAACGTGGGGAATGAAGAGGCGCCAGCACGCTGACCAATGTTCGCGAATCGAACAACCCAACTAGTGGCGGGCCGTGCAGGCCGGCAAGCATTAAATCATAAATTATGCGCATATAAAAGTATTTAGACGCTGTTCGACACGACACGCAACGTGATGTTTGGCTTTTTGTTTTATTTTTGACCACCTCACCAGGTGCGTTGCGAGGGGCGAGGAAAAGGGTGCGCTGGCTGTGAAGTGAGAACCGAATCGATGTTGGACGCAGCGTGTTTCTCCCCGGACCCGCGGCAATGGCGGGTTAATCAACCACGTTTGTAAATGTGATCTAGACCTATTTTTCTTCGCGTCATGACATTATGTTCCGTTCAGTTGGCCGCGGGAGAGAGTTGAGGGTAGATGGAAGGAGTGCCGGTGATAGACTGTTTTTGCATGCAAATATTTTAATCAAGAGCACAACCGGGTCTCGCTCACGTTTTCCGCTCTTAATTTAATTTAAAATGTTAACTGTACATGACATAACATTAAGATCGTTGAGGATGGTTTCGGGACCAGTCCGCACAAAACTTCAGAGTTTACTCGAACTTCACCGATGTGTGAAGTGCCATTGCTGATGAAGAAAATTTACATACAAATTAGTTACTCAGCCAAAATATTGGCAACATTGGGCATCGTTGAAAAGTACAAGAAATAAGTAGAATCTGCACAACATGACGATGTTATCCCACTTCATCAATGTTTCCCATCGCGCTACAAAAACCAAGCCTTACCATGAGACACGTACGTCTCAAGAAGGTGCGAAAAGAAACGAAACATTCCATGTTGGAAAAGAGCCAGAAGTGTGTAATAAATTTCTCCCCAATTCGTTCGCTACAAGGTGGAGCTAAATTGGATTTTAGTGCTATGTTTGCAGAAAACAATGCCGAAAGGTGTGTTCCAGCAGTTACGGTTCCATTCAGAGTGCAGTGTCAGAAATGTATGTTTTAAATTTGTACAATAATGAAAACGAATGGCCAATAAAGTATCTTTTATTCCAATTCGGTAGATACATCCATCGATGGAGAGAAAGCCATTGGTGCAATCTTTTCGATCAATTTCAACATTGGGTTTTAAGTGTTGGGTCATGTCACATTGGAAGGTGGATAAATACCTCTTATTACTTCAGTTCATCAAAGTATGATCAAGGTAAAGAATGTTTATTTCTGGGAAAAAGTTATTTAATTTTACAGAAGCAAAATCACTGGCATAGTCTGGAAAAAAATATAGAAAAAGTTTAACTAAATTCGCTAGACGTCAACATTGGGTTAAACAATGAACCTAGTACATTTTAATAACAAAAGACTTCAACGCTGGACTCAACTACGAACCTGGTATAGCTTAAAACAAAAGACTTCAATATATCACTAGACTACGATCCCGGTATAGTTTATGCAGCTGCCATTCCTAAAACGGTCAACAAATCATATCGTACACCGTTGCAAGTACTTTGAATAACAAGCGCTTTCTGCTGGCGAAGGTTAGATTCCGGGTTTCCATTCTTCCCGAGCTCCCAGCAAAGGTCGATGTGGTGTGCTTTGCGATTACGGTTTGTACTTATTTTGCAAATCGCAACCCCTTCCGCAGCGTTGTACGATGGTGATGTAGTGATTTTACATAGTTTACTATACTCCCGAATGGATCGTTGTTATGTCCCTGGCCGCACAAGGGACAATGTTCTTACAGGCGTGCCGACAACGAGGCTTGAGGGAATTTTCTACAATGTGCTAAGTGCGGCCGATAATTGAAAAATTACTCACCAACCCCCGCCCGACCCAGCAAAACGGTAGACCTGCGACGAGTGAGCAATGCCCCAGCGTTTGATAAGAGACCGCCGCCGGGCCACCGGCCATGCTACGACTCCGAATTGCGCCCGGTTTGACAGTTCACTGTCGTACCTTGCACTGTAACCTGTCACCGTGTGTGCCGGTTGCCGGACGAGTGGTCGCAACGCCTGGTGGCAACGGGGTTCTAAGCGCCGATGACATGATTCCACCATTTCCATTCCCCGTGGCAAGCTAGTGGTGCAATATCCATTAAAATAGCTGTCCTCAGCTTGTCGGACGGTAGCCGCATTCGACTGGAAGGATCAACCGTTCGCACTCGATCGGCTTATGCGGTTGTTTCGTTCTCCTTTTTTTTCTAATCCAACACCGCGCGTTGAACGCCAACCGTCGGGATCGATTGATCGAGTTTGGGTGAGTCAGCGAGTCACACCGTCAAGGCTCGTTCGGACGAGCGTCTTGGCTTTTGATCTTTGCATCAATTAAAATAATTATCATTCTTGACCGATTTGCATATGCAGTAGGTGTTTCTGTTTCCTTCATGCGTTATACATGTAGTTTTTTTTTTGCGCAACGAACATCTTGTGCCCGAAAAGAGACGATCCGTCGGTAGCCGTTTTTGATGCGTTCGAACCTTCAATGGTGATCGCACGACATTGTCGTTAACGACGCATTAAACCAAATGGTAGGACAGTAAAAGATTTGTAATAACATACGAATGGGTTACTTAAGATGCTTGTTTTTCAATCAATGTTGTACATTGAGACTACTCTTTTTCCTACTGAGCTCCTGATCTACTATGTAAAAAATGAGAAGAGCAAATGAAACAATGGTAAATATTGCGTTTGTGAATATTTTTCGGTCAATCACTTCTGACAGATAGTTTTCATAAACTCCCTCATTTCATAACAATTTTACTAGCCACAAAATAGCCCACTTCATTGCTTATGTTCATATTATTGAATACTTGATACTCGTTTGATATTTCCTGTTGAGCTCATTGAACCGAATGCCTTCTTAACACGCAACGTGCTGTACAACGCGCCCGAATTATCTCTACCTGACCGCTTACACGAGCAAATGGCGCCCTCTCGATTAGACGATGTGCGTTACGACGCCTCCGATCGGCCCGGGGAGATTCTTATCGGCGCAAACGGACGGCGAAACCGGCAGCTTGGTGCGAAAACGCTACAAATTGCACCATGCGTACGCGATTCGAGCGGGCCGATTCTGTCGTCTAGCGTCCTCGAGGGAGCTCCTAGACGAAGGTCCCGTCTGGTGGAGCGAGCTGGAGCCTCGGCTGGTTTCGCCAACGTTACGAGTTGACGACGACAGCGAGGACGGTGCTGATGATGATGATGATGGTCGATCGGTGACTTTGTTGCCACGCGGCGGAAAGGCGGCGCAGCCATCGGATCAACCCGAACCCACGGGGCTACGGGGTTGGCGCTGTCTTCGCTCCGGTGACGCGTGGGTGGGCGGAAATGTATGATTATCCTAATAATTACGGACGGCCGGCGCGCTCGCGGACGTGAGTAATTGATGAGGCGCTGGGCACCGGTGAGGTGCGGTGCGGTGTCTCGCAACAGGTTCACCAAGCAAGGGCTCGGATCGGATTTGACTGATTAAAGAGCGGTCACGTATGCTGCTAAGTGATTGTTATTTTTTTCCTGTTTTGACTGCCTGATTGATCGTTCGCGGCGGCTGTCGAGCCAGTGTTCGTTCCAAACGATCGCTTTATTCGGTTGGCCAATGCTGAATACTCTCCGGAATAACGAATGGGAGAAAAGCAGACGTGTTTGTTTATGTTATACGCTTGGCAGAAATACTTCAATTGCTCTAATTGTGATTATGTAGATGAGATATGGACGAATGATAGTAATTTATTCCCTTTATTATGTGCAGCAGAAAATATTTTGCTTGGTTTCCACCAAAGCAGGACTGAAACATTATGATTCAGTTTTATTTATGTGCTTAAAATCCAACCATGTTGTAACATTTTATAATCAATATTTGACGTACGAAGCTTTTATACGACTTCATTGAAGTATGCATATAATTCCCTGTATTCCGGCACGCAAGATGAATATGATAAATGTTTATGCTACACTATTCGCAGCATTGCAATAAACCGACCGGTCTAATGTAACCGCCAGCGACACGCATTTCAACACTTCGGCAGCGTACGCATCCATCGGGCGATAATGGAGCCGGTGTGGCATTAGTTTATCTGTTAAAAGGATTTTTACGATCCTGTCGCCACCATAACCATAAAACCCGGTTCTTGATCACCTCGCGCCGGCCCAGGGACGAGGCTGCCCGGCGCGGGGCGTATCGGTGGTCACAACTCAATCACGCCAAATGCCAAACCGGAAACCCAATCAGCCAACTGCTGGCGTCCTGGCGCACACCAACATCTCTTCCCGCGGAACCGTAAAAACCGATCATCATCATCGTTAAACTGGAGCGCGACGCTTTCTATCGGTAGATCCCATAAGAGTGGCCCATAATTCATCACGCTGTCAGCCGTGGCGTCAATGGTACGGCGCTGGCGCTGGCGGAATGTGGGTTTACCTACTCTCTCGGGGTCCGATTTCCGGCGTTGATCCACCTGTCACGAGAACCGTTCAGCTTTCTGCCCGTCGAAAGGATCCGTTACCGAGTGCTCCGGATTGCTGGAGCTGTACATGTGTCCTGATTTATTTATTTTTTTGCGATAACCATCCCGGCCTGGACCTCTTTGAAGTTCGCTTAATGAGCTTAAGACGTAATCTTTATTTACGATAGCCTAATGCAATTAAAATCCGAAGCGGTGAATGATGTGTTATTATTTTATTGTAGTTTGACCAATTGGAATTATCTTTCCAACGCTGGCTAAGCTCAACCAACGCTCGGGTACAATAAATGGAAAGCTTTTAAGATAGATTGGAGGCTGGCAAACGATTTGAAAACGGAGCAGTATTATATGCAAACGAAGTGAATCGGATTGATCGATAGTGATCCACGCGAAATGCCAAATTCTCCTTCCCCGGTTCAATGTGTATCATTTTTTTTTAAACAGTCAAACCCCGGAAATCTCTCTTTTGCAAGGAACAAAGGAACCGACCGAAAGAAAAAGGAAGATACACTCCGGATGGAAATCCCACAAATTTGGAAAATAACGATATAAAAACATCCGAAAGTTGAAGCGTTATTTGATTTTGATGAGCCATAAAATAACGATCAGCGAGTCGATCTATCGTGGATCTCGGGGTTCGGTTTCATAAACCATATTTTATAGTTAATATGCGGAGCGGCTTTTTGGTCGCGTGCTGGAAATGGAAGAGCGGAAATTTGATGCGCTTCAAAACTGATGCACGAGCCGCTTCGAATAAGCTTTACAACAGCGAATGAATCAAATCGAAGGATTATTTTTAGTGGTTAAGCAGAAAAATAAGTGAAACAAAGTAGATTATTGAAATGTGCTTCCAGACTGCATTTTCCCGGTTGACTCTTCTTAAAAAATAATAAAAAAAAACATAGTCAAAACATAGTTTCAGTTTTGGCTTTTTTCTCTGACAGAAGACCACACAAAGTCTCCAAATTAAGTCTTCCTAGTGGTTTATTATAAATTTAAAAGCAGTCGGAGGTCCACCCAAACAAGACCACAGTTCGGGTTGCAGGTTTTACTCTCAGAACCATTTATCAAAAAAAGCTATCTAGCGAGGTTGAACCCGTTCGAGGAAAGAGCCTCCCCTCATGTGTGCGATCCGCCGTTCACGCCGTGAACTCTGAACACTTCCACGAGAGTGTGTCTTCGGTCGTAAATAAATGACAAATTTTCTACACCAACCGTGTACGGCAGTGGCGC
Organism: Anopheles coustani; assembly: GCF_943734705.1. NCBI lineage: Eukaryota > Metazoa > Arthropoda > Insecta > Diptera > Culicidae > Anopheles > Anopheles coustani. The sequence goes on from NC_071288.1 coordinate 13,171,112, forward strand.
ACGCAAGCCACCAGCGAAGCTACACCGACACCGCATCAGCCCGTTGGTACGAACGATTTCAACCGGTGGCTCGCAGGCGACGAACCCTCGGTTTGGAAAAAGGGTAACGAAAACGGGGCTGATCCGGGTGAAAACTGGCACGCAGAACTGAAATTGATTTTTTCTCGTTGTGTCAGGGAGGGGGTGGGGAAGGTATTTTAGCGCGGTGACCACTTATGATGCCGCTGGCTTGGGCGCCCCCCCAGGGATTGGGGCTCGTGTTTGGTGGCAAATGATTCATCGATCACCGTCGGCTCAGCCTCGTGCCCGTCCGGGCATGCGACTTCCGAACGATTATGCTCAGCGAGCTGATTTAGATTCAGGCGGAGAGGCCAAAGGGGACCCACATCGAATCCGTTAATCGGACCGGCAGCGATTGATCGAATCAATTGAATGCCATCGAGCATTTTTGTCCGTCATTGTGTTCCGCCGTTGATTTCTTTTCGAAGCGCATGCGTTGTCGTGCACCTCCCACACTGCACTCGGCTCGCTTCGAAAGGGACTCCGTTTGGGCCGCGCAAAGCCATCTCGGTCATTGGGATAATCTTGCGTTTTACGATTGTGCCGGACCGAGTGGGATCCGCGCGTGGGGGATGACGATTTTATGTGGCTTTCTTCTCGTGGGAGGTATTTTTCTCGCATTTTTAAAACAGTGCGTATGCGTGTGTGTATGTAGGTTTATATGTGGGCCGTGACCCTCGAAAAGAAACTGTGATGCAAGTTAAGGGACCCATTACTCCGATAGCACCGTTTTGGAACGCTGTGAAGAAGCTATCAACGTCCCGTGCCTCGAAGCCTACAGGATCTGCTACTCGAATCCTCGAGGCAAAAGTTTAATTACCACCTTGATCATCAAGCGTAAAAGCATTTCGGTTTTTTGCAACGTTCCAGTACACTGGTTCTGAGCAGCAAAGGCCACCACCACCGTTTAGGACGATGTTCTTGACCGGGCGAGAGGCAATCAAAAAGCCTATAATTTTCTTCCGAAAGTGTTGTAATTATTCAGCAAATTATTGTTAATTTAACAAATTGGGTGGTCGCATCGTTTGCATACCATCCACGAACGATGAAGCAGATGGTTGTAGAGCGAGAATCTTTCAAAGTGCATCTATATGGAGTAGTTTAATCTTTTTCTTCGATGAGAATAATACTTTGACGAAAGACGAAGAAGAAAAAATTAGCAATATCTTTGTAAAATTTCATTGAGAGAACAGTTAGACATTTTATTGAATGTCTTAAATATCATACAAAAATTATTACATAATTGTATTTTTCTTCTTATTTTGAGAAGAACAATGTTTCACTCGCGTTGAAAACAAAAATCTTCATTTTTAGAAAAAAGAAAGTATAAATTGTAAAACAATTAATGTTTTTGTGAGATTCAAACGTATTTCTGTAAGTGCAAACAAATTTATTATTCTTTTATTGCGTTTTGCTATGAAGCACAAACACATCAAGTTTAAATGGTTTGTAATGCACAGCCAGTCACTCATTACAACAAATGACTATAATTAATGAAGCAAATGTACGCTAACGGCTGATTGTTATAACTTGTTCAGTGACCTTTGCTGATTTATAGCTTCTACGATTAGGAAATGTTATAAAGTTCTACGCTGCAGGCTGATTGGCACATCAACGGTTGTGTGTGTGTGTGTGTGTGATGACAAATTGATTTGTACTGCAGCCGCAACATCGCTTAACTCCTGTAGCCGGTGGCCAAAAGCGGGAGCAGTATCTGTGTTTGCGCCGTGGCAGAATGTGTACGACAATTTTCTCCTGATTTATCCTCCCTTTGGAGCACCTGCACCAGGAAATGGAGGCGCTTGTTGTGTTTGTCGATGTCCTAGCGCACCGCCGCTAAAGAAGTTATCACAACAAGCAACCCATAAACAACGCAATCTGCGTAAATGTAAATGAGCTATGCTAATCGTGATGGCTCGGGGCAATCGTGTCTCGAGGCACTTCGAGCTTCGATGGCCCTTCCTTCAGCTTCTTGATGCACATTCGAGTAAAGAGCTTGGTGGCGCTTGGTGGATGCCGAGAGGATGGATACAATTTACGACGAAATGTTGTGCCGATGCATCGGCGGTAAATTATCTCTTCAACCATACTAACCTCACAAGCACCATTAGCTTAGAATGCTCGATCAATGCTGGAGCACGGAGGCAAGTGCATTTGGCTTTCCTCGCTCCACCGAATCGGATTCCCGGCCAGGTCGCGTAATGAGCGTCTTAATCCAAAGGACACAAAAAAAACAACCCCCGCGAAACTACACTGCAGCGGCACAATTTTGCTACCAAGGGTGGCCTCGGCCAGCATTTGGGCCCAGCTGGATCTTCTCGAGTGGTGGCACACACACACACACACGAACCTTCTGGCCCAAGGTTTTGGCCCACTAACAGCCGTCGCGCGTATCTTTCCCAATTTGCTCACCGGCGTCGTGACTTTGAATTAGTTTCGATTGCACCTTGATGGGTTTTTTTTTTTGTTTTGCTTTCGTTTCTTCTCTCGCTCTCTTCGCGGTATCACTCGCCACCGTCACGCCGTTTCACCCGTTTAGGGAAAAAAGTCGGCCGAGTGCCCGCTCGAGCGCTACACCAATATGGCTGAGGTTCACGATCAATTGATCATAGTGCTCGGTCGTTGCTTATTTTTATTTTCCTTCCTTACCTCTTGCGGAGAATTGTAATTGAAGCATTGATGAACGAGCGAAAGGTCAGCGAAACTGAAACATCGTGGCGCGTTTGAATCGGCAGCATTATCGTCTGCTCCTCGCGGCAACACCTTCGAACCGTTCATTTACTCTATTGATGAAGTATCACTCCTAGCATCGAATAATGTCGATTATCGCCCTTTGGGAGGAGGTGGTTGCGGTGGTGGAGGGATTCCCATCCACTCACCGACACTGATCGTGGCTCTTGAGAAGATAATTTGACAGCTAAATCTCACTGTTCGAGCTATCGATACGATTTACGGGTTCCGGTGAGGAAGGGTGTAGAAAACTGTTCCTCAATTTGGCAAATCTGATAATGAAAAGAAGCGAACGAGCTATTGATTTTTTTTTTACAAAACATGATTCCAAGTTTGTTTCAAATAGTTTTAATTTCCAACCGAAAGTCACACAATCGAAGCTAATATTGAATCAACCAGTCTATAGCTTTCCCAGCGATATATCATGCACTGATTGGCAAAGGTAAACATGATTTGCATGGGCTTTGCAACAATGGTCGGAAAAAAGTGTGTCTTGCCGACGGAGCAAGAATTCCAGAAATGTTTAGGTATTGTTCAAATTCGAGCCGCAAACATAAGATTTATGTGTTCCATTAGGCTTTTCCCACCCTGTTTCGCCCCGTCAAGAATGCTTTTATTCTCGTTAAACGGTGAAATTTATGATTTTGAGCATACATGCATCACAGTGCCGCAAGGGTGAGGTTGGGCACTACGCCGTCGGGAAGATTATTCATCATACGGCGTCGCACCGTCCCATCCGTCCCAGGCCATCACGAAGCCCGCGCGAGAGTTATGGATTTTCACGTTGAATATGCAATTGTTTTCTGGAAAAGCGGGCAATAGTTGTCGATCGCCGAGCCGTTCGTGGGATTTTGTCAATTCCGTCCGTAACCGTATGGAGTCGGGGATGAAGGTAAAAGTCGATTTAATAATGCAAATGTAGCTTTGATTTGATTTATTTCCTAATAATTCTACTCGTCCCTGCTGGTAGGTGTGGGGCAGAGTGTCGTGATTGTGTGATGATGATCAGTTCACGTTCTTAGGATGCTTCGGATGAAAACTATTTCTATTCAATGAAATGAATAATATGTGATGCATAAAAAAACAGAGAAAAATTGTGAATCATTTGATTATGAGAGGATGAAAATAACTTTCGACATAGCAGTTTTTGGGGTAGCATTAAGTTTCTTTTCATTTCTCCTTTTGCTGGGTGAGTTTAAGACGAATCACAGATGGGGCACGAAGGGTGGTATTTTTTTTATCCGCAACGGCTCTGGTGTCATAAAACTGTCATTAAATTAGCACAGCACTAATGCACCTTTTCGCGAACTAGCGGCAATCCTGACCTACAGCCCGAACCGGGTCGTAAATAGTGTTCGCTAAAAAGAGTTTTACATCGTGAGGAAGACGCGCACGGAAGATGCCCGGCGAAGTTTGAGGGCGGGATGGAGCGTGAAATCCGGTAAGCCCCGTTTAATGGTAGCCTAATGACTGTTAATTGTGCTTTCATGTTGTTCAACAATTAAACCCTGGTAAGAAACCATTCCCGTCCTGCCGCGTTTTGCTCGCAATGTTGCACGCAGCTTGGGTCTGCTAAAAAGTAACACGAAAACACGAAGAAAACAGCATGGAATGGATCCCGATTTCATCTGTAAGGGAACTCCAGAGGGGTCAACCGGGTGCGTCCTGCTCCGGCCAGGGTGCGTGCGGGCTCGTCCATTTGCACGACCGAATGGGGCTTAATTTTAAAATCATAACTTTGTTGCGTCCCGGACGATCACGAGTCGTCCTGCCGGTCGGAGGCTTCCACACTCGCAAGCTGACAGTTATTTATGCGACGGCGAGTGCATGTTTGGGAGTCCCAGCGAAGGTCGGCGCACTGGCACGGTTCGGTGGCCAGTGTTCTCTTCTTTTTCCCGGCCCTCTGGCTTTGGCAAACAGAGTTGTTTATCTGAGCGAGGCGTTCCAGAAACACACACTGTGAAAAGAAACAAAGCAAAATAAACTTAAGAAAAATGGTGGTATCCATCACGAGCGACCGAAGAACTGCTCTACCGATGGTTCACGCGACCTCGCACGAACGGAGGTCTCCCGAGGGGGTTATCGAGATGGTGCCCGTTGGGGTTGTCCCTTGTCACGAAAAGGGCACTACCGTTGCTGCGACCCGACCCGAAACGCGATCCGGCGACGAACGGATTGAGCTGCATTTAACATTAAGTCATGAGCCTGCACTTAATTTAGTGATTAAACTGCGAATAGTTATTAAAATTTACCTCGCGAGATTACCGAGTTCGTTCGACATGGAATGGAATTATGGCCGCCTGGTGTGAATGGGTCGCTGCTGTTGTTCTTGACCACGCTCTCGTCTTGGGAAGAGATTTGTTTTTTGACTGAAAAGGATGCTAAGATCGAGGGTTGTGGTGTTCGTAAATCGTGAACTCAGTGGCGCTTATGTTTCGTTTTAAGAAAATTATATGATAGAATGTAAAGAACAAGCATTTAAACTTCTGTCAACAAATGTATTTCAATCTACTTTCTTACAGCGATCAAGTGAATGTTGAAAGCAATTTAACTAAGATGCATTCATTACCATTTCAAAGTTTAGCTGAAGGCTATCCAATTTGCACCTTTCATTGCAACAATTAGCATGATGAATGGCTTAAAGCGCAACATTATGCATTTTCCTTTCATCAGTCGAGTCGTTACTGGCGAGTAATTACCATGAAAAAGCCCGAACGAATTACTATGTGAAGCATTTCCTTACGGTTCCTTCTTGAAGGAAGTGGTCTCAACATGAATAGATACTTTAGAGAACAAACGTTGATTCATTTTGCATCCTTTGCAAACTGAAAGCTTCACGGAACGTAGCGCTTCAAGTGTCGTTATGTTTAAATGTAAGCAAAATCACATCAAATGCCAATTGTGTTTTCCCTGATGTCTGCCTCTAGGCTTCCGCTTTATCCTTCCCAAAGCGTCTTTTAGCGTGGCGTTGTTTGCAAACACTCCCAATTCCCACGGTCAATCGATAAAATGAGGATGCAAAAAGGGAAAACTTCACTTTGCCCCCCGCTGGACAACGTGAAGCCCATTGGTTCACAAGAAGAAAGCGCTGGCACGATGCATTTGCCCAGCCTCGCCCCGCCGCAGGGCTCGAGGTCTCGGCGTGCAAAGGTTTTCCACTGTCCCGCGTCGTGCCCGCGGGCCACCAGCACAACCATATAATAAAACTCATCTTCAGCAATTTTCGTAATGTTCCCGGGGTGGTTTTAGTTCGGGCGGTCGCGCCACAGACGCTGCAGACGGCGCCCGAAACACCGTAATTTGCATCTCAACGCTTCGGCCACTGTTCAAACAAAATTTTGCAAAATTGATGCGATCGCCATCGCGCCACCCCGGGTGCATCGACCGAGCGAGCTGTGTGCGATAAATCGCGCGTAGAAAGTGTGCAAAGGGGAGCGGATCGGGTCGCAAAAGTCCTAGCGATAATTAGACGTCCCGGGCGGGAAATCGCACCGAATCCGGCGCTGTCGATGCAATTGACATGTCATTTTGAGCGCCAGGGTGTGCCTTACGTAGCCGCGCATTAAATGCAGCTCATGGCGGGCAGATGCAGAGAGGATGTGCAGCAGATTTTAAATATCCATCTCGATACGCGTTACCGATTGGCGATACCGCATCTCCACATGGTTGCGCAATTTTCGCGCTTCATCGCGATCCTGCCCCAGTTACGGAAACGGAGAAAGGGTCCGCTATAAATTACCCTACCATTTATGTAATTACCGTACGCAGTGCTCCATACGAATGCGCAAAGGAACGATGCTCTGAGGAAGTTTTTGGTGAATCCTGTGGATCAAAAAGTGCTTGTAATTGTGAATATGGAGTTCAGATGGCGCCACACAGCTTTCCTTTTCACCCTTTTTCTTCCCACGAAAAGTGCAATTGAACATGAATGCAACATAAAACACTGATTTATATATTAATTTATGGTTTATATCGAATGACGATGGTTATATTGATTCTGTGAATGTATTATTCGTTTTAAAAACTATTGCTACGTGACCCATAAGATGATCGATAATAAATCAAAATCAAGGATTCCAGATTTGCGTTCAACAGCTGAGTTCCCAAGTTGATAACCTTTAGAAATGATTTACCTCCGAGATCGCTGTCCAATTCCATGCAAAACCAATTACTAACCGTCACAAAGCTTGATTGCTCTTCACCAAACTTTATTTCATCATTTATTGGCTATGATAGCGCTGCGCCGCATCACTACGATCAAGTTTCCAGTCCGTCTGAGGTCAGTGATGGGAGGTGGAAAAAAAAAACAACGAATCACAACAATTTTTTTCGCATGAAGAGTAGCATACAAACCAAAAAAAAATGTGACAACTAACGGCGCTGGCAAAATGTCATGTTTTTCGATCGAGCGCTGCTGTCAACACGTAAACGGCTAATTAGTAGGGGATGATCATCGACCTCGGCGGACGTTTATGTAAATGTCGTCCCGCAGCCGAAGGCGCGAATGACTTTCGGTGCAAAACGGTGCTTCGGTGCTATCCAGCGCAATCTTGAGCGTGGCTATAAACTTCTTGTCAATTTATTTTTTAGTTTTTCTTTATTTTGCAGAGAGATAGAGAGAGAGGGAAGGACTGAAGACGAATCGGTAGAAAAATGTAAGCTATCCGAATGGGAGAGAGTCGTCTTACGGTGATTAGGTTTGCAAGTGTGTATCAGTGCTCGGAGCTTCAAAAGCATTTTTTTTTCTTCGCTATGCTAGCTTTCAACATAACATAAGATAACGAAGTGATCCAAATATAGAAGAAATTTTTTTGGATTAACACAAGTAAACGCTGTGGCTATAAAATGTTTCTCATAGATTTTGATGCCAAGCAAAACCGCGACTTTTACTTTGTCAAACTACTTTTCACTGAAATTAGTCAGTTTTGTTCTTTTTGATGGTTCAAATCATGCTGTAATACAACAGTGGTTATGTTATACATGGAAAATATTGTTAGGTTTTCAAACTTCAGAATTACATTATTTCTAACAGCAGCACATGAAATTCCAAGTGGTGGTAATGCTCGTATTAATTTTCATCGCTAAAACAAGTAACATTTTATTAATTTTCGTCGCTAATATATCAATCACGGTTAGTAGACTAAATTATTATAGAAAACACTGATTTAATGCAATGCGATTAAATAACGTAACATAATATGTAGTTAACAGCATCATAGTAATAAATATCCAATGCACTATTGAATGAAGCGTAATGTGCTTGAAGGGTGAAACGCACATCTAACAACCGTTATATCGTACGCTAATGCTCTCATTTCGTATTCACGTGCCACCAATCAAAAGCGCAATCGTTGCATTCACCGCATTATTTGTCACCCAATCTGTCGCATTCAGCAGTCGAGTGTAGTTGGTAATCCTTTTACAAACCCGTTGACCACTGGCATGGAGGCACTGTTCCGAACCTCCTTCCACCGCGGCGCCCTTCGGTCAACGGTTGCCATGATTTAAATTCAATTAATCGGCCCCGGTTTTCACAATTTTCCAACCCAGTCCCCCAGGTCAAACCATCGACCGGGAATGGACATCGGCGAGTGGTCGAGTTTGCCATTTGTGGCACGTCGAAACTTCCGTAATTACTCATGGCCGTGATCGTTTATAGCCCTCCCCAGTACCGGGGAGGACTTCCTCGCGACGGTTCTTGGCCGGTTTTGGAGGTGGTTGCTCCGTCTCCTGGGAGCCAGTCCGGACAGGCCGGACAAGCCTTCCACCGGTGTGCGTCCGTTCGTCCGTCCGTCCCTCCGGGCAGAGGAAAAGTCGAGCAAAGCGGCCAAATATCGCGCCGCCGGCTGAAGCGGCGCAGTAAAATACGATTGTTTATTCATCAGCGGACGTCAGGGTCCGGACTGTTGGGTCGAAGTAAATTGAAAACTCTAATTACAGCGTTGCAATAAAATATTCAATTAAAGCGATACCCGTCGGCTGCCAGTTTGGCGTTACGTGCGCCGAGCCTGGACAGGATGGTCTCCCGGGACCAGGCGTTGCCTACCGCCTTGGCGGAGTAGACTCCGGCCGGCCAGCCTGGACTTGGGGCGATCGGTGAAGGCTTTTACCAAACCCCAGTAGTCGATCGTGTATCGAGTAGTTGGTAGCTCCTTTAACTGCTCGTTTGGTCCAGAACACTGTTGTGATGGAGGTGTTGGAAAACTATCCTAGAGAAAAACACACATAAGTGAAACGCAACTGTTACACTGTCCGTTGTGTGTCCATTACCAAGCTGCCGCACAATTATCTCACCCCTGCTCCTCAAGCCGGCCCAAAACCGCCAAACGAGCCCACCGTGGTCGTAAATCACGAAGAATACGACTTTGCGCGTGCGTGATTGAAGTTTTTACAGAAACAGCCGACGCGCCCGGCAGAATCACACGAGGTGTCGAGCCGGAGTGGGTTCGATGCGTCCGGCACACGCTTTACTCACGGTACTAATTGGTCCAAAACACCCGGCCGGCGGTGAGTTAGACGTGGCCGTGGCGGTGCGATGCGCCCGAAAGGAAATAAAAGGTGCTCCACGGTGAGAAATAATTAGAAACAGATTAAACGGTTATCGAGCGCAATAAAAATGAAGCTAATTAATTGTCGTAACGGCGTCGGGTTGGACAATAAACGCTACAAAGTAGCGATACGGTTGGTCGGGAATTAGCTTTTTTCTTCCATTTTATGTACGAGAGCGTTGGCAAACGAGATGCTAAATAGCTTGTAATGCACGCAGTCGGGTTTTAAGTATACCACAAGTACCGGAGCCAAGAGTGACTAATAGAATGCGATATTTATTATGACGTGTGCCTCCTTTAAGGAAAAATCACTATAAATATAAAATTATACCTTCGCACATATGCATTTTATATGTGAATTTATTTATTAGACTTATGTTTCTTATTTATTAGATGTTTTTTTTAAAATGAATTTTCAAAATGGTTGTTTCATTAAATTAAGTTCTTGCCTTTCTTCTCAATACTCCATTCCAAATTTTGTGAAATGATCTTAAAGTTTTCATTTCTTTGTGTCTTCGCTTCATATTCAGAACCTTTGGAATGTAAGATTGTACGCTTTCTTCTCCTCTTACATTCTATTCTGTATACACTTCTTTACCACCGTATGATCGCTACTTGAGAGCCACAAGCGTAGGCCTCCGTCATGCCTTACAGATGTCACCCCATCCCGTGTCAATCTCTCCGCTCCGGTGCCCGGTTGATTTATCAAAGCTCGGATGTCGGCGGTCCGTGTCAACCGTGCAGCATCCCAATGTTTCCCTAACCCTCCAGCAAAAGCCACTTGATCTTGTCATGATGCTAGAAAGGTAACGCGATTGTACCCGAGGCTGCATTTCTCTCCTCCCCCCCACCGGTAGACGGGCGGAATCGGAGGTCCGTCTGCCCATCGACGCCTCTTTGAAGTGTTAATTTCCTACCATGAATTGACGTCTGTGTGCCTTCTGCCATCGTTCGTCCGTGCCTTGTCGTATGCTAATTGAATTTCTTTATTTTCCCGCCCCTTGGATCGGAGGGGGTTGGGCGAGCAAACCGCGCTGGGTTCAGTCGAAACGGTACGTGGTACGCCGGTATCGGTATGAGGTCCGGCTGCCGGACACGGACCGGGGACTGATTTGTTGTTCGCTTGTCACCGCTGCCGTTGACGGTGTGTGCAAAGGCGGTTAAATGGCCGGCGAGGCGGATCGATGGTCGCATCCGTGGATGAAGCGGTTTTTCCTTCGTCTGCTTCACGGGATCGTTTGGACCGCGAGCCGTGGCGAGGGAGCAAGCTAAAATGCATCTAAATCCTTACCGAACTGGTTAGGAAACATAGTTTCGTTTTATCGTTCACGCAGAAGATAACTCAGAAAAAAGGTAGATAGAATATCAGATCTTCAATCGGATCAAACTCGAAACAAGTGCGTCTAACTCTCACGAGTCTGTACTCCGTTCGACCAGCATCTCGCTGGCCATCTCTAGGGAGATACAAACTGTCAGCCGTACCCGTCCGGTCACTCTTCCACGGCTTGTGCAGAAATGGACGGATGCCAAAATGCGAACGCGAGGTGCGATAACCTTGGATGGAATGTTTGCATGAAATGTTTGCTCCCCAGTTGTCACATCGGCTGCCCATTTTCACACGCTCCACACGCCCCGATGGGGGCCGTATAAGGGTGTGGTGGTGTGTTGCTGGGGACCCGTCCGCCGAGGGGTCGCTCGATCGATCCAATCCACGGTGCGATTGGTTCCACGGTAGCTCCGGCGCAACATCGCGCCATCGTTGAAGACTTCCCGCGGCGCCGATTGGAGCGTTTGAATCATAACCCATCGAGCCGAGCAGCACCCAGCTGCATCATTTATCATCCAATTTTTAGACTTTTTTCTTTGAAATTTTCCTCCTCAGAAGAGGGCTGATCTTTTTTGTTTTGCTGTCTCGAATTATGATTGATACTACGCCCTCGATAGAGAGCTCCTTGGACGGCGCAACGTGGAGCCCTTTTTTGGAGTAGAGACTTTCGCAAGGTCGTCGATCCGGATACACACACTAGCGGCTGGTGGGAATAGGCACACGCGACCCGTTGGAAATCTCACCCGCGACACCCTAGCGCCCCTTACCTTCTCGGCAGTGGAATTGTGTAGTGATAGTGTAATAATTTTCCCATAAATTTGCGCTCCAAATCCGAAAAAAGGCAAAATAACTACCATCGCTAATGCAGCTGCGGGGCTCGGGCTCGGAGCGCTTTCGGACGGGCTCGCGACTTCATCGGCTTCGGCAAGGGTTTGCCCTGGTTCGAGTGGTCAGCTTGGCCGCACTGAGCACACCGTTGTACGGATTGGAAAATTCGCCTTAATTAAAGTCAATTTAACTGGTTTCCTTTTACAGATTTGAATCCCCGCTGCCAGCGGATCGCCCCCTTCTCGACAGCCGCCCCAACGACGACGGACGGAGTTTGGAGTGTTTGAAGGATTTGAAAAGTGGCAGCGAAAGCGAACGAACTGTCGATGGCTGTCCGATTGCGGCGCGGATTTTGTCATGCGTGTTCCGAGCGGGCCGGCATTAGACGGGGGGGTGGGCAAAACCTTCCCCCGGCTGACTGTGCAGCAAGTTTTCTGAGTGGCAGGTGGAAGCGCGGCCGTGTCAGTGACTCGTTCTACACCCAGCATTTCTTTCGAGCGCGCCAAGGTGACTCAAGGCTGTCCGAGCTGCCCACACGCCATTCTGGGCCGGCTGGGCAAACAGCGACCGTAAGTGGGAGGAAAACGGATGAAAAACAGTGCCCGGTGTTCCGATGCACTCGGCGCTATTGAGACGTATGCTTGCGAGGAAGTTTGCGCTGTAAATAAATCGTCTAGTTTGCTGCGGTAGTCGAGAAGAATGGGGTTGTTTTTCTTACTTTGTGATCCTCTGTAGCCGGGGTTCGTCAAACAACATTCCACAAGCTGAATTATTCCGATTCTATGAATTTGTTGAAAAACTAAGGGCCCTAAGGTGCTCGCGTTGCGTTTTTTATAAAAATAAGGAATTGATATGTGTTTGTATTTTTTTTTATGAAAAAATAAGAAAAAATAGATAATTTTTATGTTTTTGTAATACAGCCTAAAGTGAAGAAAACAATCTTATTGGAAATGTTTATAATTTTTCCATTAAGAACATTTGCCTACCCCTGATGCATACAATGTTTCATGGCGAATAAAAGTCATTTGAGACACCATATGAGTGTCTAGGCATTCGTTATTATTGTGTTATGCGTATTGCTGGTAAATAAATATGGCAATTTGTATTTTTCATACAAATAACTTTTTCCATTGCTTTTGAAATTCTTGTTTTATTTATAAATAACGGAAATATGATTTCCTGCTACTTCAATAGAAACCAACAAACTAATCGCGTAAAAGATTGTTTCGCTTAACTTGTTGCTTTTCTTTAGTACACCATCCTAGGACATTTAAGTTGATTTATTTCGAACTCATTAGCGATTTTCTACTTGCCTACATTGTAAGTAATTCTAGGTTTTTATGTACACGCAAGCGCTCCTCTGAATCTAGCGTTCGACACTTATCGCATTAAGCAGCATGCCGCAAGCTACAATCTCGCAGTCCAGCGGTAGCTTCTTGTGTTGGACATTAAGAATAATAAATGGACAATAATCCTTGAGCATTGAACCGATCAGGCCAATGGCATCTTTATTTCCATGCTTGGTGCTTCTAACCAGCTTTCTCTTACGCCTACTTTAAATTACACCATCACAAAAATGCATCACATAATGATTTTATGGATTGACTAGATTTTTGCGATGTTCATTTCTATGGAAAATTGTAATAATCAATCACATTAAGGTGAAAATATATTTTTATAATATAACAACGGACGTCTCAAACCAAGCTATCTTTTTTGCAACATTACATTATGAATACTTTCACAGCAGAGAGCATCAATAATAGCAGTTCACTATTTCGTTTTTTTCGAGTTATAGATAAGGTTCTTCTAAAGATTCTACTAAACTATAACTTCAAATATCCTTGATCGGCCTAAACAGAATGTGAAATTTATACGGCAAAAAAATTAGAAGATCTCTTTGATGCAAAATGTAATTCACGAAGCAGGCATTCAACTTACGTAAACAAACAAAATTAAGGATCCGGTTAACGTTGCATCGTTCGCGAACATTAAGTGCGCTCAATTGAATCTTTATGTCAGCCCTTTATTATTTGATTCCATTTCTACAATCCCTGTTCACCTTTGTCATTATCAACCTGTCGCCTGCAACAGACCATTAATTTTCGGCTTCGTACTTTCCGGCCAACTTAACGATGGGTTTTCCCTTCCGCAGCAAAGAAGGATGTTTCGTTCGAACCGAGGGTGGAACACGATCGTACCACGTCGCTAATCAATTTAATGACTTATAAAGTCTTCACTTTGATTGATATTTAATCAAATTGGATATCTCGTTACCGTTGCCGGGCCCGATCGACTCCTACTCGCCGCAGGAGGCCAGTCGTGAGCGGTTGTCGCGGATTCGGAAAATAGGCGCCCAAGCAAACATGAAATTTCGCGAACGCAATGAAACGCACCGCTAGCTGTCGTGGTGCCGGTGGGGCAGTGCCAAGCGTGGGGAGAGAAGGATGTCAGATCTCGTTTGCGGACCAGGCAGTCATTAACAGTCCTTGGATCTGGGCGACAGGTATGGACCGCGGGATCTTGCGGGAGTGGGCTTTGGGAGTGGGTCTGCAGAATGGGAATTAAGAAGCAAAAAAAAAAACGACCAAAAGGGATTGGGCTCGAAGATCCTCTCCATTCGACAGGCTGCCGATGTGTGGTAACGCGGCACCAAGTGAATTGTGACGCGTACCGCCTTTATGGCGCAATGCACCTTGTCATTCGAGATACGAAAAAGCGAAAGTCGTCCTTTCTATTTTTTTCTCGCTCGCAAGTGCGTGAACCTGTGAGTGAATATTGCGTAGCTTGAATATGCCGTACGATATTTTGGTTGAGTTTAAAAAATTTCCATTCATCGAACCGCGCTGAAAGAGAAGCCATCGGACTTTTTGTGCACCAAAAATCCACTCATCCAAAACTTTAATCCGTTTAGCACTTGTTCGATCGTGACGGAACATTTAAATGGTCTATAATTACAATTCAATGCAAATGTAGTAAGCTTGCACATTCTCGAATCATAGTAAGCAAATTAATCATTAAAGTTTCAATGGACGAAACAAGCATTTTTTTCTAACTGGATAAGTTTCCGTGGATTTCATTCAGGATCACGAAATTTAAGATTTCGTTTGGTGGCTTGTAAAACGATTTCAAAACTGTTTGCTATGTATGCGTGAATATTAAATTGAGGTTAAATGAACATTAAATAAATTGGGGATATGAGATAATTTATAAAATTCTCTTTTCACCATCAAAATAAACAACGTTCCATAAAGGATGTTTACCCCTTTCAAAATAACTATAATTTAAAGGGTAATCACAATAATCCTTCCAAACTGATGCAGTTTTGTGCTAAATTTATCGATACTTCATCACGGCTTGATCATCCCATGTAACGCTGAACTCGTCGAACTACATCCTCTCAAAGGGAGTAACAAAAGCAATGGAGGGAAAAATCAACGAAAATGAAAGGATTGGCGCTTGCGTTGCCGGTGCGCTTTAAAGCTGTACGCGAGAAAGTTTAAGGACATGTGAATTGTTTTGTCAGTTATTTAACAAGGATTACTTTCAGTTTCGAACCGTGAAGGTTGTTTAGTAATGATAGTGTGCAGATTATCATGATCTTGCTGCTCGGTTACAGTGATACTATGTTTTCGACATTAAGCATGTAAAAGAGTCTATACGATCATTGGCGAGAAGGGTTTGAGCTTTAAACCAATTTGTCATCAGTCAGTAAGTTTCAAACAAGCCAGTTTGCAGATCAAATGTTCTCGTGGTACGTCGATATGAAAATAGTTTAAAAATAGAGCTCTCTTCGTTGCATCACCCAAAAGCCATCAGCTTTGAGTGCAACGAAAGAAGGTATAATTAGTAATTAATTACCTTGTCACTCCATCAACAGCTTCCAAAAAAACACCAAACGGCCGCTCCGAATACCCCATGCCCGCGTTGAGTGTCTTGGGGAAATCAGCACAAAATCCCTTCCCAAGTCACACGCACGCAGCCAGTTATCGAACCTCCGGCCCCGCTGTGGGACAAAATTTTGTAATCTTAATTACCCCGGTGCGCCGCTCAAACGGCCCCGGGATAGCGTGTGAAAACGATCGTTTTCCTTCGCTCGGAAATTGGATCGAACGGACAGTTTTTCATTGACTGCGCAGACGCCGCCGCCTCCCGAATCGGAGGTCGAGAAAACATCGTTACCAGTTAATTACCGGCGGTGACGTTCACTCGATTGCCGAGCGAGGAGAAACCGAAGTCGGTGGCTACTTTCGGTCTGAGGTGCGCGACTGAGGTTGGAACACCGGCGAAAGAAGATAACCGCCGATCAATTAGCGATGGAAAAATCAATTTGATCGAGCTCAATTATTTCGATTACCCAGAACCCGCCACCGAAACGTAGCGAGGAGGTGTTCAGGACGATGCGGTGGGGTTGATCTTTTTTGTCTTGAGTTTTTTCTGCTGCAGAGGTTGGCAGGATCAGCGGATGGCTCATTTTATTGGTCCGGGACGCATGGAGTGAAAACAATCAAAAGACGCAGCGGGCAGCAAGTGACGAACCTGCGCTTTCATTCGTTTAAACAAAAAAAAAGTAAACGTACAGCAGCAATATGTACTAGCTGAAAAAACCTGAACCTTCATCGAGTCACAAACGAAGCCACATAATGCGGCACCACTGAAGCCCTTTTCAAAATGCCCACTAAAAAGCGTCCTTAATGAGACTTTTCATAAATTATGTATAATGAATCTACGCAGCGGTTCCATCGGGAGCGCTGCGTTTGCGGGCCAGTTTGCCGGAAGATATTTGATTCGTTTACCCAACGCAGACAAAAAGATAAACACTGGGCATATTCATCGATGTAATAACCATTTTGTCTCGTTTAATTGCTGGAGCGCGCGGAGATTCACTTAACAGAATGTTTGCAACTGCAAGCGCTTATGGTAACTTTTTTAACGTTCGTGCAATTTTCCACCCAATCATAAGTCAACCTGGGATGGGGCAAATTGTGTATCCACATGAGCACCGAACCGATCAATGATCAACCAGTTGAACAAGCAATCATCGGGTAGCCACGATCAGCAGGATGTTAGCTGTATTTTAATGCCTTCTCCGTTCATCTTATCGATGAGTCAGTCTTTTGAGGCAGTTCAAGCCATACCAGCTCTCGGTAAGGAGTGGATTTTTCCATTTTCCCTTGCATGCAATGCATTAATTTCACTGAGGAAAATTAATGGAAGCACTGATGGCGTCGACTAAAATGTCGGAGAAGAAATTGAATTATATTAAAAGTCATTAAAGCTAGTACTAATAACGTATCATTACTTGAAGCTTGTTTCACTGAGGCAGTTTATTTACGCCATGTCCATCATATCACCATCGTTTATGCGATGAAAAAGAAAGAGATTTCCAACAATAGGGACCAAACACAGGCATCGTGACCGGCCTTGATGACGTTAAGAAGTCATATCTGGTGTGAAATCGATGGCCCAAAAATTTGATGCGAAATAGTGCCAAAAAAAAAGAGGTTCAAACGAAGGAAAAATACCCCTTTACAAGGCATTAATTTGTCGAGATAATCCAACCGGGGATGTCGGTGGTTGCCCTTTTCGGGCCAGCTTCGCAGCTTCGGCGGAACGCGTCCGACATTACCGACAATAATTGCGATCTAATGAACGCTTTCGCTGCACAAAGCCTCGCTGGCCGCTGGTCGTGCATCGATCGGAAGGTGTCAAAATCATAGATCATAAACGGACCAATAATAATGGAAAGGTCGAACGAACCGTCGATCAATCGGTCGGTAGATTTTGAGTACTCGATGCGCGATAAGTTGCGCCGCGTCCCGGTGATGCCCCCGGTCGGTTTCGTCGAGTGGGGGGGAAATATAGTGGATCTACCCGGGAAACGTGAGGCTCGAAAAGCGGCTCGTTTAACAAGACTCATTAATCGCACAATGGTTTGAACCACATTCAGCCGGGGCCGATACAACGATTAGCCACCGTGCAAACGCTGAGGGAGAGATCTGATCGCTGGTAATAACTGTGAGCCCCGCAATCATCGGCGTTGCTTTGCGCAGCACTTTTTCTGCAAACAAGGCCATCGGAAGGGGAAGGACTCTATTAGCCGAGCGCGAGGGCTGAAACGAGGTGGCTAGGTTCTTTCATTCAATTTTTCCCCTAATGGGTCGGTTTCCACCAGCTAGCTCGCGCAGAAATGATCGAGTCATCCGTAGACGATTCGATCAAGCGTCTTTCACACCGTGTTTAGGGTTAAATTTCCCCTCCCTGTTGTGTAGCAGCTTTCGTTCGATCCATTATGCTGCACTCTACGGGTTTCCTTTCTCCCTGGCGACGCAAGGGGGAGGTTTGAAATTAATAAACTTATAATAACGATCTTTCGTGCCCCTTCCGTACGCAGTTGTAATGCTGTTTAAGTGTAAAGCAGCAATAACCTTTCTTGCCGTCATCACACCATAGGCAAGTGCTAGTCACAACACTTGAAGCTTAATAAGAAGTGCTGAAGCCATGATAGGCGCAAAATTGGTATGAACAAAATGGCACTCGTTTTGACGTATTGCATCAGGTACAATCAACCTGAGCAACTTGCCGGTAAATATGATTGAACGAGCGTCAAGTAGCCAGTAAAAATAATGTTGACTATTTATGCTGAAAATTTAAAAAAGAAGATTTATCCCTTAGGAGTGACAGATAATACAAAGTAACGCATTTTGGTATTCTAGGCAGGGAAAACGCAATTTCAATGACACCCAGAATTCATAGCATACTTACATCACTCTCCCATCCACAAGCTCGTAATTAAACGATGCATAAATCTTATTACACAAATTAAATAGTCCTCGTAATTGAACTGACCTTTAGCAGCGGGAAGCTGCAGCACCTTCGCGTCGGGTGGGTGCGTGACATAAACGCATCCATACTTGGCACGCTTAGGCTACACGCTTCACTTTTGTCCCCCTTATCCCTTTCCTGGGTAGCTTCATCATGCTCGTGTGCGCAACTCTACCGAACATTAACGGGCAAGGGCAGCATTAATTGTGGTTGAAAAAGCAAACGGAAAGATTCGGTGCATGCAGCGCATGGACACTCGCGTGTCATCGAACAATTAGCTCGGTGGGTTGGTTTGAGGTTTTATTTATTTTCCCTGTTTATTCGTCCGTGCCCCAAATCCGCTGTACTCCCGGGAGGTGCATTCCAGATCAAACCCGAGCCCGTTGTAACTGGAGAAGCACTATAAATTTCGTTCTTCGAATCACTAAATCTGTCAGTTTAGCGCGGGCCCCAAAATAGGACCTTTATTTTCAATTCTCTCCCGAGAGCGGTTTGGTTGAAGTGGTTTGTTTGTATGGGGTTTCTTTTTTTCTCGTTTCTCCTTCGCCGAGCGGAACAGTGATTGACCCAGAAAAGGAAGTAATCACAATAAAAGAACGAAATAAGCAAACGAGTGATGTTGGTGCAAGCAATGAAAAAATAAAAACGCCCCAAGATCATGCGCGGTTCAACTGCAACTCGAACTGTATTGCATTGCAAACGGATGGTCGTTCCCTTTGGAGCTACACTATTTACGTTTTTATAGCGTACATGATCATTTATCGAAGAAACACGAGCCTTCGGTCAACTTTTTCTTTGCGGGCGTTTGCTTAACAGGAAAAAAAAGCTTCGAGTCACAAACGACCTATCGAAGGGTGGGAAAATTCAAATCGTTGCATGCAGGGCCATATGCATAAAACACCATAGCCATAACTAGTGGCGCCTATCGACGAAGGCTGTGTGGCTAAATTTGGTCAAAAATGTTCCCTTGCACACCGCGGGGAAGATGGACCGACGACAATATAATGCTTCGCTTTGGCGCCGCGTTTACTTTTGCTTTCCTATCATCGAACGGGGTGGTGCAGAATGGTGAGAAATGGATTCGCTTCACTCGATTTGTCCGATTGCGAGGCGGCGCCACTGTCGCTACGTCGAGTCACCACGATTGGTGGCGATTTGTCGCACCGCTGGCAATGTGTCTAGTGTGAGGAAGGACGAGTAGGGAAGCGGAAGGGGAGGAGGTTGAGCAACGGATCGATGGCGCTGCTTTGCCTGGAAGTGCTAACATGCAAATGGCAGTCAAGCGACCAGGTTCAGAAGCCGCCACACTCTCCATCGCTTAGGGAAGGTTCGTCGCCTGTCGATGAATTGTTGAAGTCTTTCGTTTAAACGACCGTTTTTTGGAAGCGACACAAAATAGCGTAATTGGTACTCAGAACACCGAAGCAGTATTGTAGCCGAACAGTTTGGAATGACCAAAAGTTTGGAGTTGAAAATGGTTGTTGTTATACATAAAAGTAGCTATTTTATAAAAAACAAAATAAACTGGGGTTTTAAACCAAACCTTCTCCATTACAAGATCGATAAAAATCCATTTTTTAAATCATAACTGTAAAACAATAATAAAAACATCGTTTTTAGGATGTGTTTTGGTATGTGTACAGAATTATCTTTCATAATATTTATTTTTCTAGTTATAAATTAATTGGTTTAAAGTTTTCGTGATACAGGCGTCCCTATAATAAGATCATTATCGGTGGAAAACATGGCGCTTGATGCTGAGCATGTGTGTTTTCTGAAATATATCGTAAAGGTGGGCGTACGCTTCGAGCCCTTCCTCTCTCCACTGGAGCAAAACAAACAAACCACGGCACAAATGAGGGATTTTGAGGCGGGCGGACAGTGAAAAACTATTACACGCCAGAAAGGTGTTGAAAGCGCGCATCTGCCGACGGCACGCATTAAAAACGAACGTTCATTCTCAAGATCTCGTGCGTTACCATGGGAAAATAAGTAATAAATTCAGTTTCCCGCTGCTTTCCCGCACACTAATGTGCTCCACCCACGACGAAACGACACCGTAACGATCCACCCTCATGTGCTTTTGTCGGCGGATCGGCTTTGGTCCGGTGGTGGTCTTGGATCGAGTCCGGTCAAAGGAAACGAGGTAGAGAAAAATTCAAAGAGTTAAATTCCTAGGTGTGGAGAAAGAACCCAACGTGTGTCCCTTCTCTTCCGACTTGCAATCACATCTTAAATCCCTCACTAATTGAGGCGGCGGCGTACGGGAGCACACATTCAAATCACTCTCGCGGACCATTTCCTGCGCTTAACCTAAAACCGAGTACAAAAATGTCCTTTCGCCTGCTGCTGAACTAAAAACGGACCCGAACAAACGGACATTCAACCTGCACAGCCAGACCAGCTTGGAGGAAAAGGAGCTCTTAATTAGCGGAATATTTCATTTCGCATTATCCTTCGCGCACCGATTAGCTTCGGAAGTCAATTATTATATTTTGCCGGTTTTCATGCTTAATTTTGGGCCCCGGAAAAATGGCCGTGTACGAACCGGGAACGGCTTTGGCCACCGGTAATGAAGCCATCAAGCTTAAATCCATCTTAATCGTATCACCCAATGATGTGCAGGTTCGCCAACCGAACCGAGAGCTGCATTTGTCACGATTAATCGTGCTGTGCCGTTGCTTAATGGCCGAAGCTCAGCGCTTATGGACTGTAATTGTCGACAATAGTTGCGGCCTGAGCTGGTTCACCACATTCGACACATGCACGATCCCCTTGGGACCGTATTTTTCGTGAAACTCCACTTCGATTCCGGGGCCGCGATGAAAAGCGCAACGCTCGCAAAACCACTGCATACGAAACGAAACGAAACGAAAGCCTCAGAACCGGACTAATTAAGTCATAATCTGCGAATAAGTAAATATTAATTCGTAATTTTATCTTAACAACTTTTCCTCCGTGCTTCGCACAGGCCTTTGGCAGCGGCGGTCAAATCGCCCCGAACTGTGGCGAAGGCTCGGGTTGCGTTGACCGCGAGAGCTGAAATCTGTTTCACGATTTTTACAGGTGTACTTTGAGATTTATTTATTTATTTTATTTTATGATATGCGTTTTTCTTCTCCCCTTTTGCCTTCTCTAGAGAGGAACGACGAGACGGTTGTCGGTACGCAACCGCACGTTGGACATTTAGAAAGCGAGTACGCTCGCTTCTATGTGAGTACATACATTTATTGTGCTGATAGAAATCGGCTATATCTGGTGTGCGATAAAGATTGAGTGCTCGATTATGTTCATTTATCGTGCGCACGCTTTGCCGTTCGATAAAATATGTTATGTGCGCATGCGTTGTCTTTATCGCCTATCACGAGCTTGATTCGATTTTTTCCTCGTAGAATAGATTGGAAAAGGATGGAAGTATTTAAATTGCTTTTTAAAACCACCTGTCTCATTTATTTCCTTTCAAAATTTGTAAACATAAGTAAGAGCAGTTGAAAAACGGAATCAAAATAATGCAA
This sequence comes from Anopheles coustani, assembly GCF_943734705.1. Classification (NCBI taxonomy): domain Eukaryota; kingdom Metazoa; phylum Arthropoda; class Insecta; order Diptera; family Culicidae; genus Anopheles; species Anopheles coustani. Next base: position 13,192,945 of record NC_071288.1, read on the forward strand.
TTTCTTACCATTGGTTTAATGGTTGTTGACGAAACCATAATTATGGCGATATGTTTTTTTTGTGATTGGTGAAAGATTTCCAAAATAATAGGACTGCAAGCCCGCAGGATAACGTGACGATCTGACCTGAAGCAGGACAAAAATGGCCTGTTTAAAGTCATCTACGCTACCCGGTTAAAAACGTAAAACATTGGCAATCAATTACGTCTTCGGACCATATTTACCCGGAATCGATTCGAATTTAGTTCGAATTCTTCCGAACTCGTCCAAGCAATCGTACGATCTGCGACTGTACTCCGATTCAACATTACTCCATGCCGCTCGGGGAACCATGCACCGAAAACATACCATTAGTTATCATTAGTGGCGTAATGAGTGGCCTTTTATCGGTTGTTTGCTCAATTGAATGAAGCAATTGCGATTCGTGACAGATGGATTGCTTCCGTCCCCGAGGGGCTGATGTTAATGCATCCCCGATGTTGGTTTTTACCGGAGGTGTTTCTTTTTATTTTTGGTTTTTGGAGGAGGAATGCAACGGAATTAAGACATCAGGGCTTGGCCGTACGCCTAATTGCCAGCAAGGTGGGTCCGATCGCAACGAACGTAGTGATTACGCACAAATCGACTCCGGCACGCATTTGGGTCCGGATTGACAAGATTCTGCTCCCTTTTCCCGGGGGACTCCGGGCGACCTGGGGGCAACCGGAGGGAAGCGGTGGCTCATTAGCGTAACATCACGTATGTGTAAGTGCGTGCTGTGGCCGGTTCTATCCGTGGGCAGACGATTCCGATGTTTACTTTGTCGACCTTTCGCGGCGACACTCCACCTTTGATTGAGCGATTTCGGGAGGTCACGAAAGCGACGAAACCCGTTCGTACGTGTGGCGAGGCTGCCAGGTGCAAGGAGGAAATGATGGTCACACACGCACGACAGCGGACGTACGGTGGGAGAAGAAATCGGTGGACGGTTCGACAGCCCGCCTCGCTGGTATGTGACGAAACGTAGCTTCGATTCTTTGCCTTGGGACAGTTAACAGTTAACGTGATCTAGTAGAAGGGGTTTGCTTTACGGCCGCAATTAAACATTAGAAATTGCCATGACAGCCCGTAACGGTGGTATTCGATCGGCTACTTCGAGTCGGTTCCGTGAAATACTCGCACCGAGCACAAGCTGTACAAACGGACTTACGGGGCTCGGCGTTTTAATGCCTCATTAGCTGAAATCACCATTGCCCGGCGGGAAGGCAACTAACTGCCCTGCACTTGTCTTATCCGTGTATCGTCAACGGAGTACCTTTTCCGCTTGTTACCGAGGTTAACGATTTTCACACAGGCTTATGTACCAGACACGGGCAGTGTGTAATCATCACGAGTCACTTTTGTTGTTTACATTAAACTTATAATATTCCCGTCCTATAATTAAGCTAAATGATTTGTCAAAAACATTGCAATGAGCCAATTGCTAGGACAACACGATCATAGATATTTCCCGTATTATCCATGTGCATAATGAGTTAGAACGAGTGTATAAATTGATGCTTTCTTGCTTTTAATTTTAAATTAGAAGAGCTAAATCATCACAAACCATCCTGTACCTTTTTTGAATCCGTAGTAAATAACTACGTTTCGGGATTATAAAACATAAAAACAAGAATAACTAACAAGGATTAATTAGGACAAGTTCATATTTTGTATTTTAATCAGTGTACCATACACTATTATTTCGTTTGTTTGTTAATTAACACTTTTGGAATACGTTTCGGTTCTACAACAAATCCATGTTTAAGATTCGAATGTTGAGCGCATATTTTAAATTTTGTGTTTTTCAAATGCCAAAAGAGGTTTTAGATGATTTGACCCATCATGAAGTTAGCATAATTCTAATTAAAATTCAGAAGTGTTATGTTTACCAACCAAAAGATTCCTCGATTGCCATTTAAAACGGAATAACGCATTGCTCACAAACCGAAAGCTCATAGTTATGCTGCCGAATTTGGGTAATTCACTAAGGTTTTGCCGTCCGCCACAACCGCTGTTTATTGATTTTTGGTCCCATTTCCAATCCAAGGGTGAAGGATGTTATGTAGTGCGTGACCTCAGAAGTGAAGTAAACGATCATGATCACATGATCTTGTGGTCTTACTCTTCGTGACTTTGTGAGCTGCATGTTTGGAGTTGATTGTGGTGTTGGAAGAAGCAAGTTCTTAGGTTTTATTTCAGTTACTCAAAAAAAAAACTATCAGTCAAAATTAAACGTAAACATATATGACGAGCATGCATTACCGCTTCGACCTCCCCCCCTCCTTAGCGCAGGCGCTTCAAAGTGCCGAAAAAGCGATAAATCACTCAATCAAACCATCTCTCGATCCGTGGCGGCTCGATCTTTGGTCTCGATCGCTCGGCGGGATGAGGAAGCAAAAATTGAAATATCAATGCTTTCGTGTGCCGAACACGCGAACGAATGGTTCAAGAATGGCAAATTGAAGTTGATCTTTACCACATTCAGCCTTCAGCCCATCAAATCCAGCTGATCTGCATTGGGCTTTCCCGCGTGAAAGCCGCTGATTATCGATGCTCATTCATGCGTAAATCAATTGTCAATTTGCGACGTTCCGTGGCGCGATCCGTGATCCGTTCATAATTCGTTTCGCTATGGTTGTTCCAGTGTCTTATTTGACTGGTTAATAATTTGATTGAAGGAAGGAATGTTTAGTTAGGATTACAAAAAATTTCGTTATGCTGATAAAATTCATTTGACACGCAAGTTAAGTAATTAAATTTCTGAACATCTATTATCATCCAACAAATTGGTCACATTTAAAGCCTAATGTAGCAGAATGTAAATGAATACGTTTAAGGAACATTTGCTGGGTTTACTAATGTTGATAAGACATTTATTGCTGCATTGAGCTGGCCTCACTTCATAATTTCCATTAATCACTCCCTCCGGTGGCATGTTTTACCATTAGTGTCAACCGTGTCTCATTTGAGACCACCAAAGCCTTTTCTCTGTTTCCCAAGCGAAACGTTTTTCCTTCGCAAGCTAACCCAGCTGCCGGACAGCGTTTTCCGTGATGGATTGCATGCACGCTGACCGCTTGCGAGGCAAATCCATCTAATCCTCCGTAATCCGTCAGTGCCAACCCGTCGTCTCGTGCAGTGATCCTGGTACAAAGTAACCATCGTCAGCATCGCAGCGTCATCATCATTCTCCCGATCGCTGCTCGGCGGCATTTCAATTCAAGAAAACCATTTCGGTTTCTTCGGTGCATCGATGGCGCCTCATGGCCTGGGAAAGTCCAGCATCAGTCAAATAAATAAAACCATCATCAAGGCACGCAATAAATTGGCGAACATCCACTGCACCCGCTGCCTCGTTTGGACAACGTTTGGGGAACTTGGTAATAAAATCAAAATCCTCGTCGTCCACCTCACTCGGGAGGTGTTTGTGCCCGCACAGTAAACTCGACCACAACCTGTACGCCGGCATCGAACACCGGACAGCTGGTCCCTTGGGATAGTCCGGGGTTTTCGATTTCCCATCGTCCATCGGAGAAAATAAATCATATTTATTGAGGTGATCTGTTAACGATCCCACACTCGCCGCGGCATGTAATCGTAAATATTGTATTTCAACCGAAAACAAATTCGTTCTGCTGGCGTCAGGGCAAGGAAAGGGCTGGCACGAACGAGGGGAGAACTTTTTCGCCGGCCTCAAGGATCCACCAAGGAGCCCCCGAGGGGAAGTTGTTCACGAGGTCTACCATACCAGACGTTTATGGTAAGCGCTTCTCTTCGCTTTGCAAACTCCGTTGTCGATCATGTTTTATGGTTCGTAGCGTGGCATAAAATACGAACATCAGAAGAACATTAAACTTAATACGGTATCCGTGGACTCAGGGTGTCTTCTTTTCTACCGCAAGCGAAGAGTAGCTAAGAAGACAACTTCATTGCTAGATCACCTGTTGAAGAGTGTTTGTAGGTCAATCTGGTTTCTTGTGAAGCAGTAAAGTGTGTTAAAGAATATTATAATAAAACCGCTCTACACAATTGGGATACATGATACTAAATGTTTGTAATCTGTGAATCTTCCTAGCTTTAGAATAATTAAAAACCTAAGCTTCTCCTGCTCGATACGAAAGTCACGCATTTTCCATCCGTCCGAAGCAAACGAAAGCGCAAGTGATTTCTCCTCACGATGATGTCTTCGCTCGATCGTTTATTATTGGTCAGGCAGGGAAGACGGGAAAAAAACGCAGAACCCGCAGCCAAACAAGCGACCCTTAACAGCATAATCCTTGCGCTCTCACTGCCGTTCCACGGAGGAAACCATCGGTGGACGGGGTCTTTTGCAATATCGGATATCTCGCGGACGGAATCTCCCCCCGTTCGCTGGCGTTTCTTGCTTGCGCCGTGTCGGATGTTGGTTTTCTGTTTCACCATTATTTTTTGCTTTTTGTTAAACGGCTTGCCACCACTGACCACTCTTGCGGCCCACAAGCGGGCTAACCACCGCTTGCCACAGGTTTTCCCTTATAAGGATACACGTTTACCTAATTCCAGGCCCTCGCGCTGAGCCTTGGGTTCCGAAGCGGGCCGTCGAGGTTCGTCGCCTGTTGCGAGGTGAATTCCTTCGTTTTTCTGCACAACAAGTACCGCAAGCGCTCGTGGTCACCGGGTGGGCCAGGCGGGCCGCGAGTATCGAGGGAGCCGAATATTTTCAAATCTCGTTGATTTCGTTTTTCTTTCCCTTTACAGTGGTGGTTTTTTTCTTTCGGCTCGCTTGTCTTCGTTGGGTTCGAAACCGTTTGGCGGGATATGGCGGCGTCGGGATCGGTTGCACATTATTTGTGCTGTTCGTTCGCTTTTGGGCCGCGGTGTTTATTTTTTCGTGATTCTGTTTGCTCGGTCTGGCCAACGGAATCACCCATTTGCGTTCCCCCCGGCCGCGCTCTTCGCGACGGTTCGGGATGACCTTCCAAGGAACGCTGGTCCGTTGTCATTTTTGTTCTCTTGTTTGGGGTTTGCTTTCTCGCTTGCGCGTATGCGGGATTTTTTTCCAAACCCCCCTGCGTACGTCCAGCTCCAAAACTCCCGCGCCACCACACCGTTGCGCCATTGTCGCGTGCAGATAAGCATCGAGGATATCGCGGACCCATCGGTGCGTGGTTTTGCCAGTTGCTTTCCTTTCCCGTTTCTTTCCACACCCCTCGGGCCGGTCGGTCGGGCGAATCAATCGATCGATCGATCAGGATCTTATGCGGGAAACACGGTCAACAACGGTACTTGTTTGATTTTTGTTGCGCTTCGGCCACGACAAGTGTTGCGCCTGGTCAGTTATAACAGGCTCCAGGCAGCGGGCGATTTTTGCAAGATCGCCGACTCGTCCTTACTTCGCCGTTGTTTTTTCGTCTTGTTTATTCGATTTGTTTGGGGTGTTTTGTTGGGTCCCGCGGGTCGTGTTATGTCTTGCCATTGCGGATGGTACGCAACGTGATGATAGTGATCTGTATCCCATGGTTGGCCTAGAAATGGTACGCATGTCGGCATACACACAACATCTATTGTTTACGAGGTCCTTTTTGTCGACTTCTCGATGGTGAGGTGAAAAATGAGTCAAGAAACTTCAGTGAAAAATATTTCCAATATGACTGTTGCAGAGTAGAAACAAAGACATTCGATAAAATTTCTTTACCAATCTCATTGTAGCAAGAGCAAATCATCATGATACAGAAATGTATAATTCAAGTTAAAATTTATCACATCGTTACTAACGAAATAATCTGTGATTCTACATAACTGTTAACGAAAGATGTTTAAACGTTTTCTATTTTATGAAGACTGATTAAAAACCACCACAAAACCGCATGTACACCAGATATTCCGACAAACGTATGTGCGCATGTGTTCGCCCGCATCATCGGCGGGAAGCTCAATCCATAAATAAAATTGATTCATAAATCATAATGAGATACGGTTAAATGACTACTACCGCGATGCAGTTGCGAGGTTCCTCCCAAGACAAAAACGCATCAACTCTTCATAAAAAAGGCACTGCTTTACGCATTACTGGTGTGAACGAGATTGATGAGTCCTTCGTAAGAACAAGGGACAGCCCAAATTCGAGCCTCTTAAGCTGTTGTTTTCCCCCCGGTCAGTTTGTTGTGTCCACCCGACGGACGCAACGAGTTTCCCCTGCCGCATATGAGTTATTTTATAGAGATCCTCCCATTCTTGGTTGCATCGCAGCGAGCGGAACGGAAAGCCCGTCAGGATGCAGCAGCGTGTGAATTAAATTATTGAAAATTTATCAACCTCCGCGTATCTTCGGGACGGTCAGCCGGCAGAAGACACCGAACCTTATGCTGCCAAGGGTGTGATCAATCAGCCAATGCCGTCCCCCAATTGGTCCCAGCGGCCCCCTTTATCGCAACCACCTATCGAGTGAGAACGATCGGGTGAGCGATTTCGTGTACGCACGTTGTGGTTTTCGCTTTTTTCTCCCTTCCCTGATCGAGCCATATATCATTGCGCACATTATAATTCGTCTCGAGGGCAGCTCACGTCGCACGAAATTTCGATTGCCGTTGATCTTTACCGGTGATGTTCGTTTTGTGCGGAGGATAGCACTTTAGGTAACTGTCTTGTTACTGTCCGAACGGGGATGTTGGGCTTTCGATGGCGACGAAGACTGATTGCCGGTTTGCGAGCTGCGGCCGGGAGAAACGATCGGAGGGCGCAGATCTTCGAGGCATGTGTTTAAGCTGACATATTTGGAATGATTCGATCCCGTTGGTCGGTTATTTACGAGGAATTATTGTGGATTCTTGCTTGGAGCTCCCCGTTGCCTCATAACGACAATTTAATATTTAGGTGAGGATGATGTTCAGAACCAGGTTATTTAATGAAAATAAAAATATTATACAATATAAAATTTTCATTTGAAAATCCGGCGAAATCGATTCCCTACCAATTTTTTTTATCCAAAATATGCATCCAAATCCCAAAGTCCTTCCACCACTCCACTCACCTTTTCCCAACCCCCACGCAGCACATTTGTAAAAGGCGTTAAGTTGTATATTGCCCACTAATAGGTTTCGATTTTTTTGGGAAAGCTTTCCCATTCCGGGCGACCCAATAGTGACCGTTAGTCGGAATTGGTCGGAAATTAGTTGCATTTTTACAAAGGCACTCCATTAGGCGAGGTGTAACGTGGTAGATCGCACACCATAAAACCCGGTCCCGGGGTCCGGTGGCGCATAAAGCAGCGCGTGGTTGCCACCTGCGCAAACCTTACGCGGGCCCGGGCGATGGTTACGGTGACTCCATTATTGTCTGACCAAATTCGGCCGACCAAAAAAGCGGTAGCCGGTGAACAATCCTTCCGTTTTGGGGGCTGGGGCGGGCCATAAAGTGGCCATTTTGAAGGCCCACGGATGCCATCGTTCACGCTGCTGCGTGGATGGAGATGAACCGTGGAGTGTGAGATGGACCGTTCTGTTGGAGGCTTTGTGTCAGCATGTGACGCGAGCCAGTTGGCCCATTTAACGGAATATTAACGGGTGGCCACCCGAGACAATAATGCTGGCGGATAAACAGTTTCGAAAACGGATCGAAGGAAACTAAAAAGCAAACACATCAAGGCCAAATAATCTTGAGGACATTTGATACCGAAGCTTTTTTTTCAGTTAAATACGTGCACGCGTCTGAATACTTGGAAATCTCTTCGGTTCACGAGCGTTGCTAAAATGCACACATTACGTACCCGAACTGCAAAGGACTTCGGGTTCCGCGGTCAATTGATTTATTTTAATTATTTGCCGCATGTCGCGGGATCAAGGCGCGACGGCGTATTTTTATTACTTCGTAACGCATCGAGTGCCTCCCGGGTGGTACGGTTTACCAACCTCCGAAGAAAGGGGGTCATTCCGGTGCCGGATTTACGGTTGGTCGCGTGGCAAAAGTGCATATACTTTTACGCGAACAATTCATGGAATTTTGTTCAAAACAAACCTGAAATCGATACGTAAATTTAAATTACAACGAATTTCGTCCCAAAGAGTTACGGACAAAAACATTTCACATGCACGGATATCAAATTCTTTTAGTAATTTAAGCGATCCGAAAGAGATAACTCCATAATCTAGGATTTAATTTTGTCCTTTTTAACGTATCAGAACATCGAGACAAAATTAGCACCCCCTTTTTGTGGGCAAAATTTAATACAACCAAAGCATTTCCGACCAAAAACCGACTGAGACCACCGTGCAAAGTCGCGTGCAGGGACCAGGTCCGAACCTTCGGTGCCAAAGCTCGTAAAAAAGGTTCAGAATACCGGCGCGGGGGTGTTAATGATTGTCGTCCGCCGGGCGCAAAACCGTTCGCCATAAAATATGATGCTCTTAATCGACCGAAAATAACTTCGTCACACTTGAGGTAGGAAGGTGAACATAAGCAGAGAGATAGTGGTGTGATCGCGTGGCTCCTTGAAAACGGCCTACAAGTGCCTTTTTGAGGTTTTTGTTTTTTTATTAAATCGTAACTCTTCCGGCAGGAATGGAAGCACGGAATAACCGAAGCCCGTTGGCCGAGTTTGTCCGCATAGTTTACATTTCGCTTGCGAAAGGCTTTATGCCTGTCGGTGTAATATGATCGTATCCCCAAGAATCTGAATAAAAAAAAGCCTCAAAAGCCTACGCCATCGTAAACTTCCCCGAAGAGCGGGGAGGAGGATCATATCGCGTACTCGTCCTCAAGCATCTCATCTCGTTTTGGAACTTATGGCGAAAAAGATCAGCCTCAACCGATGCGAAGATGCACCTAGATGATCGGTAGGGTTGAAGGCAAAAGGGGCAGCTGCTGGATGGCTCACTTTCCACATCGGGCAGCTTTCCAGCCCGGACGGAACCCGACGCGAGTGTCACATAAATTACCGCACCCGAAACGTCTTAATTTAGTGACGCGCCAAAACTTCACGCCAGCATCCGCCGCGCCCCTTGCCCGGCCTTGGGCGAGGCGTGCGTGTGAAAAATGTGAACAAATATTTTTCTGACTTTATGAATTGCTGTCCCATTCTCGGGTCGTTCGCGGTCGGTCCGAAAACCTGGCCTCTTCCCGGGCGAGCTTCTGCGGGTTGCTCCTTTATCGCATCGCTGGAAGCAAGGTAGGCAGCACGGCAGGTGTGTGAATGTGGATGTCTTCTTCGGTTTTCCTCTTCCCCGTTCCTCTTTCCTCCGCGCGGCCGAAAGGGTTGAGCAATAATCGTCAACCTGGCCGGTCGAAACAATAAATTACCAAACATGTCCGGTCGCGTCTTCGCGTTATGAGCAGAAAATGTAAATTGTCACATAACACTTGACTCTCCGTACCCTTTCGCCGCGTACCGCAGGAAAGTGGACCACCACGCGCCTCCCAAAATGTTTGCCTTTCCAAAAGGACGGAACATTGCTTTCCACCCTGAGACCGCCGTTCTGCTGAGGCCGTTTTTGTGGAAGGAAGCTCGGGCTACATAAATTAAGCGTTTTATCGCACCGTCCGGCGGAGAGAAGGTAGGACACAACGGTACCCAACGTTCGGTGAATGGGTGGAGGTTTTAAGGACCTCATCGAACGGATCGGATTCTTGTTTTTCTTCCTCCAAGTTTCTCCACATTTTTCTAGCGCTCCAAACCGTTCCGCCCGACCGATCGAGTTTCAAAACCGCCCGCTCGTAAAACGCGACCCGTTCCGCGCGGGAATGCCGGGCGACGTTTTATGGCGCTGTTCGGGGCCTAAATTTATTAATTTTATTAAGTGTTTGCCTCGAACGATTTTGATGTCGTTATCAATCGCTCCGGCACGGATGTGCCCGGGTAGCCGGGACGATATAAAATAGCGAACTTATCGCACGCGAAAGGGATAAAGATTTAGGAAACGGGCGGACAAATGTTTGTTTTATGGTTTGATAGCAGCACTATACTGCCCTGCTGGATGAGTGTTGTCGTCATTGTTTCAGCGTTGTAAAATTTGTCTGTACGCGGATTGGGTTGCTTTCTGGTGAACAGCCAGTTAAAAGGTTTATCTTGTGAGATTTCAAACCCTATCCGCCCGTTGACTTACTTTGTCACTAGAAGATCTTGTAAAAATCTCATTCGTCGTGATGATCGTCTTGACGACTCCTCCCCAAAACCTTTCGACAAATGGCCGGCAGACGGAAACGGAACACGCTGCATGCCCGGAATGTGTCCGTTCGCAAAGGGCTGGTAAATATCAAAATTAATGATTATGACTTAATCATGAAATAAATTGGATTCGGGCCCGCGCCCAGGCCCGCACTCGCCTTTTAACGACGCATCCGGAGCGGCCGCACCCTTCTGGCCCGGAATCTGGCCCGGTGACCTCCGCTGTCACTTACCACCGTTGTTTGCTGCCACGCCACGGAAACACACTCGGTCGGCCGTGATGCGTACGAATGCTCTGCCCCGTTCGGCCACCTGAGGAAACAAATGAGTTCGCGTACTGCACCGCGAAGCAAGTGCGGGCTTCCATTTAGCTGGTGGTTTATTTATTTCCTTCTTGTAAGATTCTTCTTGCGCCAGCCACTTAAAAGAAGAGTTCCCCCGGCCCAAAAGTCAGCCAGCGCCGTTATCCGGCCAGGTTTTGCGGTGTTTCGTCAGCTTTAGACGGTGGAAACTGATTGGGGTCCGCCAAGCCGGGCCCATTACTTATGCGATTCGCGAAATGCCAAACCCATAAAAATATGACCGACGAGTGAAGTTGATGAAATTAAAATCCATCACTCATGAGGCGGCGCATAAAGCACTGCCTGTTTGCTGGCCCGGTGTTCCCGGTGACGAGCCACCGATCCAATCCAACGGTGGTGCGTTTGGTAGCAGACGACCCTCAATCAACCGTTAAATTGATCCATTCCCCCCATGAGGGTTCATAGTAATTTTATTTGTTAACAAAACAACGAAATTTAAAATATTTTCCCCTTTAGAAAGATGTTCAGGAACTGTTCTTTTTTCCGATTCAATTGAACAAGTAAATAAATGGAAGTTATTTGTCTCTTTGTAATCATTACAGATCGCAATAGCTTTCTGTGGCCGTCCATCACCTCGCGAATCCAGAAGCTCGCGAATCGATCATGCGACCCATCGCAAGAAAGTGTAAGATTGATGATGCTCAGCGCTCGCTGGGTCTTGTTTTGCGACTTTCCGGCTCATCGAAATGTATTCAACCGCATTTCCATTTCGACGCAAGTGTGTACGTCCACCTTAAGAGGTCCACCTTTCCATTCGCGTCCCGCATTGCGTACGGTTTTCCTTGCCTTCGTCCGGGGCGTTAATCGGGCGGTGCTGTTACGCAGACGACCCCACTCCAACCACCCGAACGCCCATCCTCGCTGACCGCTATTTAGCCATCCTGCCATTGCGTGACAGCTCCTGTTGTCCACCCTGTTCGATCGGGGTGTTACTATTCATTTCCCCGCCATTCGCTGGTGTGATAAAATGGCAGCGCTAAGCAGCTTAAAAGTGCGAAGATCGCCTGTCGTGTCACCGTCTTCAACGCCCATCACAAGGGATCCGGTGGGCTTTCGGGTGTTGTGGCAAAAATGAAAATGATAAGTCACCCACTCCGACGCTGCGTGTTGGCTTGTCACGAGATGAGTTTTCTTCGCGTAATAGAGGGTAAGGGAGGGTGATATTTATGAATGCTCGAAGATGGTACATTACTGGATTACCGGGCTGTTAGTGTAATTGGCCCCCGGGGCAATCAGTTTGCCGCTGGTGTAGGGTTTTCACTTTTGCTGCAGGCGACCGGAAGATTGATGCCTTTTGGTGATCTTTCTCATAAGCGGATTACACTTTGCAGCTGGTTTCAAGAGATTGACATTTGTTTTAGAATGCGTATGGAAGTGTATTAGAAAAAGTCATGTATTTTGAGCGAACGTATAACAATTAATCTTTATGGGCGCATGTTTATCACGGTCATTAAATAAAGTTTGATATACCAAATCTTTCGTGAATACTTGACTGTTTCGTTCAGTTTACCTTAAAGATCGCTGGAAACATTGCAAGTGATTCTTTTAAAGACAGGTTTTGTTTAAAAATTTTAACTTTAAATTAAATTTACCAAGTTTTGAGACTAAACATTCCAACAGTTAAAGTTTGGAATGAACACGTTAAGATCATAAACAAGATAGCGTAGAGTCTGTGAATTTAGTTAGATATTATAATTCTGATTCTAACACTTTTGCCTTGAATTAAAACGTTACAAGGCGTAAAGTTGTTTGATCCGATATTTTTAATATACAAGGTTCATTATTCGATTATGCGATTATTTGACATGTGATATAAAACAACGAGCATTTAGCTAATGATTAAATTGATGAACTCCAGATAAGAATATACGTGATACTTTCTGCATAAAAAATAGTTTAAAATGAAGCTGTAATGTCTATAATCTATTGATCTATAGATCAAAATAAAAATCTATTGACAATATCAATCCACAAAGAAGTGTAACGTGCTACATTTTTCAAGCAAAAATACAGATCACCTCTGTGTTGGCATCGGTTCCAAAACCGTGTCGTACAAAATCGAAGAAATTCGTCAACACACGGTCATCGAGAACTCAACGACCGGCAAAGGGGAAACAAACGGCCGAGCGGTACCGATTGCGATGGGAAAGCGGACGGACCGTGACGGGCGAGTCATTTATCAGCCCGTAAGGAGCCCGCTTGTTCCGTCTCATCAATCGACGGCACCGAAACAGATATTTCACCCGAATTCCTCTCCCAAACATTGGTCCGATCTTCCAGAGCTCGAGCCGGGTGACGGATACGTTTGCGTTTATGCGCGCCAGACGCAAGCATTCCGACGCGGATCGATCGCGAAGAAAAGCGAAAACAAACGGATCCCCGGTGAAGAGGGATTGATATTTGGATGTTTTATTTGATCTCAAACACCCCGACGCGGGGCCCGGGAATGGGGCTCCATCCGTTTCGGATCGGTTTCACGGGCTGCCCAAATGGTAACCATATTTCTAGGTTGCCAGTTGTCCGATGATGGGTCTATTAATAATCGTCATTCGGGAGACACAACCGAGCCTACGGCCTAGCAGCTTCGCCGGGGTGGAATTGGCACAATTCAACACGTGCAGACGGGTGTGGAGTGGGACTGAGACTTGTCCGAGGGGACGAACGTTTGTTGAGCGAACGTTTTGCGCGGTTCGATGTTTAGCAAATATCTGCCGATGGGATCGACTGATTAAATAGTTGGCGGGACCCAGATTGTGCTTTGCAGGCGGACAGACAAATCGCATCCTGTTGGTTGGTGATTAAATATTTAGTTGGAAGCGACAAGCTTAATGAACGGTCGTTAAAAAACAACCGAACAACTTGTTTTGCTGAGATAAAATAATCAATGTTTGATGATCAATTAAAAAAGTGATTAATCCGAAACGAATATGGTGAAGGAGAATATCGTTTAGTAACTATGAACAAAAATAACGAAAACAAAACTCATCGATATTGATTTTAGTATCATCTTCTTCTTGGCGTAACGACCTCTTGGTCATGCCTGCCCGTTAAGGGCTTACGAGACTTGTTTCCCTGTTGTACGTGGATAGTCAGTCCTCTCGTACAGGGGAGGGTCCGGTCTCGGTTGGGATTCGAACCCACGCCGTCGAGGTGGTGAGCTGGATTTTAGTATCACCTTGTTTCGAATAAAGTCTCAGATTCTGTGAAAAAGGTTATATTTTCTTCATTTGAATGTAATCATTTCTGTAATTCTAACTCTTCGGCTTTCAAGCAAATTATTTCCATCATGTTTCATCTATGTTCAATCAACCACCTAGACCAATCCCTCATCAATTCAATAAGTGCAGGCAGCAGATAATTTCGGTTTGAATTTCCCCTTACAAGACACCGTCGACGATATGCACTTCTCTCGCACCGAAGTCAACATAAAATCACAAGTCGAAGGAAGTGAAGCGTAAACCTGGGATGGTCCTTCCATTTACATACAATAGGTAAATGGAAGCGCGATCGTCAAAGTGCGAGCACTTCACGTTTCCTCGTCCGAATGCCGAACCCAAAGACAAACTACGGATCTCTGCATGTGCTGCTCCAATCTGTGTCCCAATTCTGTCAACAAGCGGCCCAGGGGTTCTATTATGATCGCGCAACTGTTCCACGTCTTCAGATTCCGCCATACCCCATTCCCGAGCGTTGAAACTTAACCAACCTTCTTTCGTTCTGGAATAAGGCCAACCCCAAGAATTGAAATGGTTGATTGTGCGACGTTCACTTTCGATAAAGGGTGTTGTTATTCCTTGTTCTCCATGTCCATGAATCAGACGGCACTCGTGTCAGGAAGCATAACTTCTCCACGGTTTTTCATCATATTTAAATGGTTTATCAAATGAACAAAGTAACACGAATGGACCAATCTTTGCCGTCAAAGACTTAATTCTGGTTTTTGGAGGACGGAAGTCATGCATTTGGTTCAAATAAAATACTTTTCCTTATTTTTGTCAATTTCTCTCGGTATCGAACATGACATGAATAAACAAGGAACAAAACCTTTGCTACTTTAAACCGACTTTCAATAACTTGTGATCAACGAGATTATTATTTGATCCTGATAAAGACGATGTTTTAAAATAAAAGAGCCTCGTTGATTTGCTTCCAAAGATGTACTATCACAACACTAAACGAAGTGCGATAAAAAGCAACACTGTTGAAGGTAATTTTGGGCTGTGGTGGCGATCTCTTCCTCCACCGTAGCATGATTTATGGAAGCGCACCGATGATGCGGCCACGCTCGAAGAAAGTCCTGATTGAATATAATACAAGTATTCAAATCGATAATGCGCCTCGTCTTGTTAACATGCAACCGTCGCCCCCTAGCCGCCGGGCCCTCGGGCCATGCCAAACCCGCCAATCCGCGCCGCATCAACATTATTTATTAGCGGGTACTACCGGTGGAAGCCACTCGGACCCGGACTCACGATAAATCAGCGGGCTGACAATATTACGGAAACCAGTTCGATTACGACCGGAACGAGAAACGTGTCGTAACATTATCGTTACAAGGGGCCAAGCTTCCCCACATTCTTCCGACCCTGCCGAATTCCTTCCCTCGACGGTGCCGAAGGTCCTGCAATGCCTCTCCTGCACTTACTGGCAACGAGCCCGCGCCGCCTGTTCTGTTGCCGATTCCATTAACAACCTTCCCTCGGTTGCGGGCCGGGATTGACAGGATGAACTTTTAATAAAAACGATGCTCCGAGCGATGCAGCCCGGCCGAACGGTTTTCGGTTCGCGCTGGTAGCTGAAAAGGATTGGGATTTTAAGATATCGCGAGCCCGAACCTGGTCGGCACTCTTGCGTTTTCGCTGCAATCCACGCGTAATCAAAACCTCCTTGCCATCGCACCACCGAAAGGCACACCGCCTTCCGAGCCTCCGCCGGCTTTCCTGCTGCTTTCTCGGCCCTTTTCTCCTTCGAGCGGGAGGGCGGCAACTGAACAAAGCCGAAACCGCAAACCCGCCAAATAATGGCAGCTTCAATTAATAACAAAAACCATCCGACACCTCAATGATAACGACTTTTTTCTTCCACACGCAAAATCAGTGGCCCAAACGGTGCGCCTCAACTGGTGTGGTTATATATGCGTGTGTATGTTTGTACGAAGAAGTTGAAGAAACAATCGGGCTCGATTTACCACACCGGGACCACTTAGCAAACGTGGTTGAAGTCCTTTGAGGCAAGTCGTTCCATTTGAACGGGTTGTATGTTTTCTCGCTTCTTCACGTCTTTCTCCAAGACACACGCGTTTGCCATATTGAATTCCAGAATGATGGAATCTGGCCCTTTCTGCGCCCTAAGCTAGATGTGAATTTATTTACTTATATTTTTTCCTCCGATCGTCCATCTTAACTATTCCAGCCGGTCGGAAAGAAGATCACGCGCGTGCGTGCGTGTGTGTGTGAGAATGTGAAAGTATTTTTATTATTGTATTGCGTGCGAATGACGCATTCTTCAAAATCAACACTTTAATCTTTCCAAAATAAATGGTTCACCATGCGCTATCCGTTGGAATTTTACGATGTATTGCAAAAAAGTAAACAGCACGACTACAATTTGGGGAAAAAACCCATAAAAAGGTCCAGATAGGAGTACAATATACAAATAATGAATGGTAGCCAGATGATGCTTAAGGCACTTATTTTCATTTACTTTTAACTTTGACGAACGAGCTTTATTTTAGTATTATCTATTTGTTTATTTTTAATTTCAACATTTGGTAAATACCTTACATAGTTACACCATTTATTAATTTTGGAAAATAATGTAGACAAATCAAACCGTTGAAAAACATATTGGTCTTTCTACCCCAATCAAGAGAGACTCTATATCGGCGATGAGATTCGATGCGTTACGCACGCACGGAACTCCTTTACGGTACTTTATTAATCAAAGTGCAAAGTGGTACAATAATAAAGCTGACATGCGAAATGGCACACATCATAATTACCGGCCGGCCTCGGAGTGCCTTCGCCGTGGGAAATTGACGAGGGAAACGCAGAAGGAAGGGCCGGACGGCGTTCAGACGTTGTTGTCCTCTCGACGAAAAGAAAAGCAACCCGGGCGCCTGCTTCACTCGGGACTTGAGTGTCCAACCAACCGCCGGATGAGGCGTACGGATTACGGGTGAGCATGCGATTACGGGGAGGGTTTGATGCGTGCAATTGTTTTGATTCGGTAATTAATGCTCATCCTAAGGTCACTTGAAGTGTGGCGTGCTCAATTTCGACGTCGTTACTTTTTCATATTTATTTTTTTAGATTATTTTGTTTATTTTAATAGAAGAATTGATTTATTTAAATCTTTAACAAATAGGAGAAAGAGTTTTGAAAGCATTCCTGGATCATTTTCAGTTTAAAAGATTTCAATAAGATCATATTAATTAATTAGTAAGTCTTTGCACGAAGCCTTTGAATATTTTACGGTTATAAAAACGCTTTTAAAAAACATTTTCAGTATAGAGTATATTCCGTAAATATCATTTTCAAAAGAAAAAACACAATATGAGCAAACTAATATTAGTAAACCTTCATACTAAAAATCCTCCGTCGTATTTGGTAATTTTTTTTAACTTTATGCTGCACTGTTTATTCAACCTTACTCGATGCGATCGCTGGTAGCTTCTAGCTTTCCCAACACCAGTTGCTACAAGTTGGCGAATCGTGTGCTCGAATAGGGTGGATAAAACTGGTGATCGTAATTTGGAAATATTTATCACACAGAAAGCAGTACGCTGACAGCTCAACATCTTACTCCAGCACTATACCTCTCCGTCTCGGGTGGAAAGACATGCCGGCCCGAGCGGTC
This sequence comes from Anopheles coustani, assembly GCF_943734705.1. Taxonomy (NCBI): domain Eukaryota; kingdom Metazoa; phylum Arthropoda; class Insecta; order Diptera; family Culicidae; genus Anopheles; species Anopheles coustani. The sequence continues at coordinate 13,210,324 of NC_071288.1, forward strand.
GGGGTTCGCTGAAGGACCTCCGTCCATTCGACGAGGGCGTGGGACCACTCGATCGTATTGATCCAGTCAAAGTGTGTAACCTCATGGCAACCTGGACGTCTTCGACAGATGAGATGAGTAGCCAGGGGCCACAGCGCGAGAGAGTGAGAGAGAGTGGTAATGTGGTGTATTAGAACCGGTACAAATTGCCGTGCCCATATCCATAAAACCATTTTTATTATGATCAATTAAAAACGAGTATGCATCAATGCCGACGACGTGGGATTCCGCGCGCGAGTGCCTTCAAGAAGGCGATTGGTCGACCGGCCAAAGGTGTTGGCGGGAGTCTGCTTTTAATGCAATTGTACGGCCATAAAGTACGGCAATTTACATTGACCGAGGTCTTCCATTTTCGCTTACGCCCGACGCCCCGCAACAGCTACAGTGGTACGCAACGAACGCCGGAAGAGTTGATAAAATATTTAACCCCAAATTAGAGGTAAACGATGTAATAATCGAAAATTTTACCAGCAACTGCTTTCCCTTTAGGAAGGAAAATTTTAAACGAGCACATAATACGAGACGATCCTCCCACAATTATGCTCGCCAGTGTATATCGCATATGCGTCCTTCCCGGGCGATGGAAATACTTTACACCCGCGCCCAAAAGCGCCAGAGGATGATCATAATCCAGTCCGTTGGCGTTTAGCCGGAGTCGCCTCCGCCGTCCAACTGCCCACTGGCCGAGTCCCTGGGTGGTGGGAAGTGTCCGTCTGCCGAGGCGGAAAATCCATCCGACACGGTGTTGACCTCGGCGAGTGACTCACCCCAATGCGCGGGGTTTGAAATTGTTACTTTCGACCCCAAAGCCGTGGGTAATAAGTGGCGTGCGGTACCGCTCGTTCACGCCACAGTTGGTCATATTTTACACGCTTAAGACACTTCTCTTTTCGCTTTTCGCTAGAGCTGAAAGGTGGCTCGGAAAGGGCGTCATTTGCGGAGGAGGATAGATGGATGGATCCTCACGCAGCCGAGGGGTTGTTTTCTGCAGCATCTTCTTGGAAGCCGACGGTGCCTTATGGGCCACCGCTTTAATCCAGCACGCCCCGACGGTCGTTGCAACCGTCGTTTAGTGGCCGGGGTGGCTTCGCGACGCCATGATAAATGCGTACGGTGTGGGAAGATGCACCTAAGGGGTCCAACTATTACACTGTTTTTATTCTGTCGGGAGGATTTTTAGAACGTTTCTTCTTTGGCAATTGTGTAAAATTTATAGTTTTTGAATAAAATTTCGCATAAAAACGGATTTGAATGTACATTTTAAGCTAGTTTAAACTGGGTTTTCGGACAGCATAAATTTGTTTTTGTTCCATTTGGTCGCTGTTTATAGACCCATCAAAAATCGACTTCATCAAAAAATAAAACCAACAACTTTTGGAATATCAAATAAACATGCAAATCTGTTCCAATCCGCCGATCGGTGGATCCCCCTTTTCCATCCTGGCGTCTCTGTGGCGATCGCGAAGGTGTTTGGCTGCAGCGAGACGCGAACGTCACCAAACGGCGCATCTTCGTTTACGTGCCGCCAAAAGGCAGTCGCGTGGCGTGGGTGACGCCCACGCGGAAGAAAGTATATCTTTCGGAGCGGCCTCCCAGCGTGTCAAAACGTACGTCTTGCGCCCTGCAGCTCCACATACGACGTTGAACTTCCGAGAGAGGACGAGCATGCGAAAAGAAGCTCACAAATCCACCAACAAGCCTGCGAACGTTCCGCGACACAACATCTTCCCATTTGGAAGTGGTGTTTGTCGGTTTTTCCTCCTCCCTCTCGCGTGCCTCGTACGAGCAAAGACAAGCTTTATGTCCCGAAAAAGCGGCTATGGAAAGACAGTTCCTCGAGTCTCGAATGCAATCAAGCCGGCGGCCTGTTAAATGGGAGTTTGTGGTTCCGATGGCGGCACTGTTAAAACATCGGTACGATATCATGTCACACACACGAGCTAGTCCTTACCCACCCGTTATCGGACCACGCGTGGCTTATTATGCTCCGAGCGCCGGCCGCACGGATAAACCGGACAACGAAAGCTCGTCGTCTGCTCGGCGCGAATGTTTTGTTCGCGAAGCGGGCCTCGGTGCGCCTGTCAGGCTCCGGAAATTATGACACACTCCGCTGCAGAGTGCAGCCGAACGCGACTCCTGCGCGCAAGGAAACCGAGAGGCGAAGGCGTTCGGCCACCAGCTCGCACCTCGCACCGACAGCGTGACAGCGGAAATCACTTAGGATGATCCGGCTTTTGGGTTGGTTGGAGGTTGCTGTTTAACGTTTTTTTTTTTTGTCTTTTCAACCACGCCACGGAGTGCACTGTATGGGTACGGTTATGATTCGATTTATTTATGGCAACATTTTCGACCGTTGGTGGAACGACAAGCGGCAATGGTGCATTTCAAATGATTTGTGGGGATAATTAAATTGGGCGTAGGGAGTTGCGGAACACTCCAATACTGCGCACGTTTTTTTTTCCAAACCAAAGGATGGGGAACGTTACTGGAAGAGATGAGCATCACGACTTTTTGGTAAAGCACGTCGATGCACGCATACACGTTTTAATATTTATGTTAAACACTTTACACAAGCATTTCGCATCTTTTCGAAGAGTTATGCACTATGTAATCTATAAGATGTCCCAAAATACACCATAAACTATTTGTGACCAGTCGAAAATGATTGTTTACCAAAAGGATCATGACAGGAGGCACCAAACCTTGTTTTCTTGAAACTATAATACCTGATATCGCAAAAGATGCACAACGTTGGGTTTGTCGTCGGAGAGGTGGCCTATTGAGATCGCGGGGGTTGCGAATGGCACACACGCTGTCGGACGCCTTCACCTGACACGTTGCTGATTTCTGCCCACCGAAGCCCACGTCAGCCCTGTTAGCATACGCCGAAGGAGGTCGACCCGACGACGACTGGCTTGATTGACAGTAATAAGCGTTAGGATCAGGTTGGAGGTTGGAAAGGTGCCGGGAGGGAATAGGTGAGAACCCCCCAGAGACAGAGCATTATGATTATGAGCGCGGCAAGACAAACGGACAAGCGGTCAGCAAATCTTAGCTCAGACCTTGGTACAATACCCGGTCTGCGCGCGCTATCGTGCGATTTCGATCGGACGTTCCAATTGGAGTTGGTTGGGGTGTTTTATGTTTTCCGACTCAACCGACGCTTACCTTTCGAGCTCGCACACTCGGACGTAATCCCTCCACCCTGGGCAGTGCCGGACAGTCTAATCGAATGCGAACGATACCCTTTAGCGAGAGCTGCATGTGCGAAAATGTGCATCCAAAGTTCAACGGCTCACGTGGCGCACTGACGTATGCGCCAGCGCCATTCCGATGGCTTTGGCGGAAGAGCGCCACCCCGGGGAGCCGGTCGCAAAATTCCACGCGTCGGAGTGAAGGCGAATGGATGGATTTTCGAAGCGAGCAACACCGAAAAGGGCACCGAGCATTCTAGGTTCCCAATCAAACCGCACCCACCGGTGAAGGAAGTGTGGCCGGCTTTACGGTCGGAAGGAATTCGAAGGATATGCTAGGCCGGGGAAATAAGTCATCGGTTTCCCGATTGATTTCGGGCCCCGCGCCTCGCGGGTATGGGCGGCCTATTAAAATTGTTTCACGACATCTCGGCCTTCGCGTCGCTGCACCGATGCATTCTTTCACAAAGTATCCGATTGGTTTTCTGAACCGCAGCCTCTTGGCCCTTCTATTCGACATGACGAATTGAAATTTCGTTAGCCTACGAAACAATTCATTAGGTATGTCAACTTTCTAAAAACTATTTCAAACAAAAACAAACGGGAACATTTTTTGCTACCACCAAACATGACGAACCAACCTTACCAGTGCTATTTTAGTGCAAGCAACACCGATCGGTTCGGCGATAAAGTTCGCTCTAATCAATTTTCGCATATCGCCGCAAACAAAAAAAGGAAAAACAAAAATTAATAAATAAATCAAACCCAACCGATACCGATATGGAATGACTTAAAAAGCCAATGCCTGCTGCCTGGTGCGAATAATTTGCATTCGATCGCGATCTACAATCGCGAATCGACAACGGACCATGTATTATGCGTGCATGGGCGGCAAAGGATATCAAGATCGTATAAATAACGCTATCAACAGGGGCGAAGGGGTGTTGGCTGCGCTTTTTCTTACGACGCCGATTGCAATTGGCTGTGATTTAAAATTTTAATTCACACCTCCGGACGGACTCCTTTTTGTTGGCAAAACCCAACACAAGGTCCGGTTTTTTTTGTTTTCCAAAGCGACAGTTTTGGAAAGGTTGCTTAGAAGAACTTGCAGCAAGGTGGCCTTTGGTAAGAAAGAATGGAAGTTGAATAGGAACGTTAAACACAACTAGTTGCCAAATGCGATTCCTTGCATTTGGAGAGATTAAATGTTGTTTTAATTGAATAAACGGGTTATTTAACAGTATTCAGTTTTGATATATTGTACAAGAGCGGGGTGAGCTGAAGGTGGATCTGATTGTCTTTGACTCTTACACTGTTTTAGTAAATATTTTAGTACAATCGTTTTTGTTTCAATTTGGATACAAATTTATTAAAAGCATTTGTTTTTGCAATCACTGTAGCGTATTTAGGCATAAATCCACTAAAAAATCAGTGAAAAATGTGATGAGAATTACTACTGTCCACAACATGAATGACTTGGCAATCAACATGTTAAGGCGACATTTTGATAAAAAGGGGTTCGATTTGATTCATGAGTTCTTTTCAAACTTATTTGTTCAACGTAATTTGGAAATTGCGTTTTCTTTCACATTTTAATGAATTTTTGAACAACAATTAAAAGCTCATCGATAGGTCTAACCATCCTCCTACTCTAAAAATACTGCGTCCCAGGAAAAAATACTTTCAAAGGAATCGATTCAGTAAACATTAAGCAGCTCGCCATTCAGCGAGAACCAGTTATCTTTCCGGATGGTTCCTTCTCGGAAATCCGCCAACGCCCGCCCAGCATCACTTGTGACATAATCATCGATGATTCCGTCAAAGCCGACGGGCTTCGTAAATGACCGCAAACCGCGCGATCGTTCGGCAAAGGTCGCTCCATCCTCCGCAAACACACACACACACCAAACCACCGTGCGCCTGATGTCGGTTCGCCCCCTCAATTTGTAGCCGCCGTGTTCCGATTCATCGCCGCCATCGATCGCTCGGTGAGGTTAGAAAGAGCCCAGGGCGGCGCGGGGCAGCTGGAACTGGCGGCAAGATTCATTCATTAAGAAACGCGCATTCGGGTCGCATTTGAACCGCGACTATCATCGTGTTAGACGATTAAACACGGTTTTGCGATGGTGCCATGCGTCGTAATGGCACCGTCGATCGTTTTCGTCGTCGACTTGGGGAAAGGAAGGGAAGGTGCGGGTGGGATTACAAAATTGCTCGAAAAAATCTATCCACTTGGCGGCTTGGGACGCGAAAACCGGGAGGGAGACAACAATTCGGAACGGATACACAAGTCACTCCTACGTTACATTTTGTGATGTTTATGAATGAATTTTGTGCTTGTTGGAGCTGAAGGCGCGCGCAGCAGAACCGGTGGGCGGGAAGGGCAGCCGGTTGATGGCAAGAAGTTGGCCGTGGCTGCCATACCACCAGCTATTAGGATATACCGGTCCCCCTTCCACCAACGAGTGTGGAATATTAATTTATAATTCATATTTTACCGGTCAAAGATCATACCGTAATCGTATCCACCCAACGACGCGAGTTTGCTTCACTCGTTTCTTCGAGTTGGCTTTTCTTATTCAAACGCAAATGAAGCAGTCGCCCGTTTTGGTAACTTGATGAATAAATTAACGTTGAATGTTTGAATGAAACTATAAAATGTGTAAAAGTTTAATTTCACTACCTACTAAGTTATTATGTTCCGGAAACTGTTTCAACCTCTTTTTATGGTTTATCGTACAAAGGGAACATTTCTATCCCCAGCTCGGCAAAGATCTTGAAGCCCCCTTGCCTCGACTCCGTTATGAATGAATCCTTCGTGACTGCAGCTAGTTTATGAAATTTATGAATGAAAATCACTCACCGCGTTTGCAGAACGGTGGACCTTGCGAAGTACACGTGCTGCAGCTCGGCTTCAGCATGTATGCTAATGCCATGCACACTCGTACCGGATACGTGGGGTGCACTTTTTTCCCCACACAGCGTCGTGCCGTCCTGAATGGATGTGGTGAAATAAATTGCACTGATTATTGACCACGCACACCCGGCGGACCGATCGACTGTTTGCTTTCATCTAAAGGAAACTAAAATGGTGGAAAAAAACCCCCGTGGCTCGAAGAGGTGTTATCCGTGCTCTCGATTTAGCCTGCCTTTCATACGTCGAAACCCTTTTATGCAACCTCTAATGCATCGCCCCTGTGCATTTGGTGCAAAGCCGTGTCAACAATAGCGCACGAACAGTGGGAAAAAGGGGGAAGGTTGTGACAAGAAGGCACGTTTGTTTGTGCATATTCATCACCTCGGGCACCAGAGCGGGCCCAGAATCGACTGGTAGGAGAAAGAGATTTGTTCGCCTGCAGCCAACACTTTCATTCAGCCCTGCACGCCGCCGACAGGTTCGTCGCTTGTCGCTAAATTGAAGTCTTTTGTTCAACCTTCTTCCCCGGCGAAGGGTTCGACGGTGGCGTTCGGAGGGGCTTCTAGTGCGCCTCCGCACATCCGTTCGACGTTGGCTTGCTAACCGTACAATCACTCACTGCCAACGTGTTCGTGTTTTGTGTGTGTGCATGTCCAAGCACGCGTGCGCTGATTTAAACTCTTTCCGGTGCCCCGTTCGAGCGGACCGGATGGCCTTGCGTTGGTCGAGGGGATGAGTGGGGACGCTGCGGGGGAGCCACGCAATTTCTTACCGCGGTAGAGTGTCACGGCTCTCGGTGCAGAACGTTGTAGGAGGATCCGGATGGTGGATCGATGCCAAACGAGCTGCTCGTTTGCTTTCGTCCAACGGCCGAATGACCGGTGTCCCGGCGTTGGCAGCCAGAGTGGTTGATTAAGTGCTAAAATGTCGTAAATTTGAGCCGGAAGCGAATCTAAAGGTAGCTGCAAATGTTGCAAACAAACAAAGGTCCCTCCAACAGCATCGCTTACGTTAACCGGTGTGACACGCACACGCGTGTGGGTGTTGCAGTTTTGCAAGGAAAAAAAGGAGCGTCACTAAAAACCCTACCCGAAGAACCAAACAAAACAACGAAACAGTAAACGGTTGAGGCGGATTAACGGCGATCAGTTCTACGACTTCTCCGTGGCTGCCGGGACTCGATCCTACTCCGAAGGGAAAAGGTGCGAAAAGGCTTTACACGGCGTCGGCGAAACTGTCGGCGGAGAAGCGCCAGTGAAAGGATTTGTCTTATCGCGTGAGTAAAAAAAATAAGAAATAAATAAAAATACAAAATACAGCTCGGGAGAAAAACGAATTGCGGTCGAGCGAGCGAAACAAAACTTTCAAAAAACTGTCCCCCGAGAAGCGAGAAGATTATATGTAAATGGTACAATTAGTGGCACCATAAACTGTGGATTAATGACACAATTTCGTATCATCGCGGGTTGGTTTCTGTTTTATTTTTCAGGAGAAGTGTTTTTTTCTGACAGTATCTTAAAAAATTATATACGTTGTTGCATACAGCTGGGAAAACGATGGAAGCAAATGTTATTGAAAAAGGCGATATCAAGAAACTGCTACCTGAAACAACGTGCATGTCAAATGCTGCTAGTCTCAGTTAAAATAATTTCAACATGTGGCATATTCAAAATTAAAAAAAAAAATGTTAGCAGTTAGCAGTTAGCATAAAAACGGGAAGATTTTAAGTTAAATTCCCAGAAAATTTCTTGTTTATAATAAAAAAATTTAAAATCATTTACAAATTACTCTCGTCATGACCTGGGACTCCAAAAAACAGCACTCTAGAAAATATACTCTCTACACATTCTAGAAAAATAGTTTTGCGCCCGAAGTGGGAATCCTGTGTGAACTGTGCTCCTCAGTAAAGCCTCGAGGGTTCAATTAAAGCCGCTTTGACTGTGCATTTTGCATTTGAGCAACTTTATCAATCGAGCCACAAGAAGCGAACACCATTTGCAAGCTGCCTTCGGCTCCTCGCCGACATCAAGTTGGCGCGTGACTAGCCATCTGTCTCGTCTATCGTCTTAATTAATTTAGCCGTAATTTGTGTAGGCCCGAGCGACACTGCGAAGCCCGGGAAAGGGGAACACACCTGGGTGCACTGTAGCTACAGCGAACTCCGGTCACCCGAGGGAGCAAGCCAGACTGACCACCATCGCGGGATGATACCGTGCCCCGAAGGGAGCCAGCGGAAGGTTGGAGCGGTGGCTGACACGGCACGACATGGCGGCATCAGCCCACACAAACAGCCCCAACAGCGTGAAGAGGTGCCAGATGAAGTCAGATTTGGCGCCAAACTTTACCACCACCGCCGCCGCCGCCGGGAATAAGTGTTCCAGCGGTGGCCGGCAGCAGCGAGACACGAAAAGCAGTCACTTACGGATGACGGAAAACATAACCTCAATGTTCGGTTTCGCTGCGTCCTCACCTTGGACACCGTGAAGGGGATACCTTCCAGGAGAAGGAAAGGCGATCGTGTGATGTCGAAGGTGTGAGATGCGCTGTTTGTGCAGCCAGCACGCGCCACACGCCACCATCGTGCTGCGTAGGCGGCATGGCTTCCTCCTTTCTCCTGTCCCTACCCCAGACCTCGACCCACCTCGGATGACAATGACTATTCCGAGCGACGGCGGCTGCTGTCACGAAATGTGCTTCATTTCCGAATCTCATTAGGGGAAGAATACACTTTCGATTGCCAAAACCCACGATGGCCAGGGGGGAGGAAAACAAACCTCGACTGTCTCGCCGAAACCACTCACCGTTTAACTGGCTTCCGTGTCCGTTTGCTTACCCAAAGCTCCAGCCATCCATCAACCGCCGGCGACGAACGGGCAGGAAAGAACAAAACCTGTGAGTCAAACAAGTATTCTTCGTATGATACTGTTGTTTCCACGGAACATGATTCAGTATTCAAATGAATTTCGATAGTCCACCCCCGGTCGACGGCCGGCAGGTGGGCGCCGTTTCCGAGACGCGAGACACCGTCAGTCGCTAAAAGCATGCCCATGACGTAATGTTACAGTTTCGCCGAGCTACGGGATTACACAGCATCGCTCCGGAATGAGCCTCGGCTTGCGCGGGAGTTGTTGTTTAAGAGGGATGATGAATCGATCGGGGGGTTTCGGGTTATAAATGAGTTGCGCCTATCAAATGAACTTGTTCCGTGCGTAATGGAGTTTTAAAACGATACCGATATGTTTCCAACAGCATCCCTAGAATGTTGAGGTAAATTACTTTTGTTCATAAAACAGCAAACATTCAACTTAAACTTCAACTCACTGTATTGAAATGATTGAAGCATTATAGTTAAAATATCAAATATTGTAAATTTTCACCAAACCAATTTTTGGTTCATATGATCATAAGCAAACTACATTTTAATTAAATTAAAAATCATGCAATTTAAGTTAACATAAGGATTTCGCAATAGGAACGTGTAAATATGTAAAATTGTAAAATTAGAACTTGATAAACATATTTGGTGTTTTTGCATGAGACAAAACCTTATTTTATTCTACTACTCAAAGTAGAATAAATACTGCGGATTTGTGTATGGAAAATTCTCACAGCAAGTTGAATTTCTCGAAACAATGTAAACGTTAATGATTATGTTACACTTTGGTCAAACAGAGTTAAGCGCGATAGAAGTGAAAATTCTCAAATTTAGATTTTCATTATTCCTGTCATGCTATATCATATTACAGCATGTTATGGTTTGAGAAGCTGGTTTTTGAATGAAATGTTTGTTACTGATGTTAATATTGATTCTAAGACTCTAAGACTCTTATGTAAAGACGTATTTCATCATCAAACAAACATAGTTAAATATTGAAGGTTTAACACTTTTCGAAAAGCAATATTATATCTTCGTAAGCTAAAAACAGCCACCCCAGCTCGCAGCATCAACAACACATCCGCATCTCAGTCATGCTGAGGATCAACTGCCGATCATCAACTGCCAAACAATGTTGAACAACCCCTGTTTCGAACTTTCGCTCGCGATCGGTACTCTCTCTCTCTCTCTCTGTTCGATCAATACTTTCCGCGATCAACCGTTTATGAACGACGGGAAACTCACGAGCAACTTCGTGCGCTAACGGATTTATCTGTCGCGTTAACGGCCCGAACCTGGTAAGATCAACGGGAAGCTGTATCGTGCCGATCAACCACGTTTGTGTTGCACAACATAGGTATCGATCAGGATCGTTTGATATCTGCAGTTAATTTATTTTATTTTAAACTGTTAAAAATAAATTTAAAATGTTATGAAGATTCATGTACAATAATGTACCATCTGTTTTATTAAATAAAAGGGTGATTTTTCGTTCAACGTTCAACGATCGACGTGGGAAGATCATTTCCCAAGGGTAGCATGTCACACCAGTCTCAATGCGGTGTTGCGATCGGGTTGTTTCTTATGCTGCGCGATGTTGCACGCGCACGATCGTGCTGGCTCGCGCTTTAAACTTCACTTTAGTTCGTTTTAATCCGCCGCGCCGGAAACACGTGCGTTGCCCTGCGCTCGCTGCAAACAGTTTTCGAACGCAAACGCAAACGCGAGTGCGCGCTTTTGGATACGCTCCGATTCATCCTACGCACGCCCGACGGCTAAAGAGGCGACCGTGTGAAGGGCGCTGGGCCGCAAAACAATCGAAGCCGACGGAAACGCCTTCGCGAAGCCCTTCGCAGCCGACGCATCGTAGGCAGTGGTGGCGACGCGTGGGCGGCGCTGGAACCGCGTGCACACGCGTGTTTTCATTTTTCCACGCGAGTTTTTGAAAAGTGTTTGGGCTGCAGCAACTGCAAGGCATTCCCCGGGAAGAAGCTGGCCCGACTCGTTTGTTCCCACTCGGTGGCGTTTGACGCGCGTGCGCTCGTGTGTGTGTAGGTGATTTTGTGCATTTGGGGGTTTGTTTCGCCCGCTCGGAATGCGTGGGGTGGTAAACTTCCGTGCGCTGGTGTGAACGAGAGCCACCGAACGAGTGCGGGCATCATCTGCCAGTGGGTTGTGTCCGTCCGTGAGCCCCAAAAAGTGCGACCAACTCGTCCTACGCGTGCAGACGAAACCGACCCGACACCGGCCGCTGTTTGACAAAACTTTCGGGCTCACGTCGGGCTGAGCCGGTGCCAGTGACGGGCGCCTCATGTTTGTCCACCGAAAACTCCGGCACAACCGGGATGGATGAGTGGGCAATGTCGTTATCGAGGATTTGTGGCCGTCGTAGGGAAAGGTTTCGTTGCTTAAACGATAATTGAAGTCACCCGGGAATGTACGTTTGAGTCGTAGTCGGGGTCTTTGCAGCAAGTGGATCGTGTGTGTCTCTGTGTGTGTGCCTAAAGAAGAAGATATCAATTAAACCCATCACTTGATGATTTTGCTTGTGACACAAATTGTTGTAACTTAGTGGTGTGAAAAAGTTCTTGACCATTGTACCATGCTGTGAAAACTCAACGTTCAGTGTGCCAAAAAAAAAAAGATTAAACTGCTTGTGAGGAGCGCCTCAGTTCGAAGTAAACGCCCGAAGCAGCGATCAACGCTCGTTCGCGAAAGGATTACACGCCTAGTTTGCCATCCGACATCTCGACACTAGGTTCGTTAGCTATCAATTTGTCATTTATACATATAGTTTTTTGCCTGCTAGACCAAACAGAAACAGTTATCTTCTCCCAAAAAATTTGTCCAAATGCCAAAGCGTTGCGCAAAGCCGACAGCTTTACTGCCTGACCTTCTTCCAGCGATGGGCAAATAAAGTTAAAATCTTACGATAAACCCAGATAAGGGAGTGTGTGTACGGGGCAAAACGGCGTGCGTGGGAGGATGTCTTCTTCGGCGTAACATGAGCCGCCATACGCGTGACTCAACCAAAGGCTTTTCGAGCAAGGGGGCGATCTTCTTGCCCATCCTACGCGTAGGAGGAAAACTTCTAACGATCGTCAAAGCGAGTGATCGCTAGTCGTGCACCAGTTCGGAAGTTGGCGTTACGATGACGTTCCCCTTTTCCGCTCGAAGCATAAGATGAAAAACAAGAGGTGTGCATTCGATGGATCACAACAACATGCACACATACACATCCGGTGCGCAGGAACAGGGTGCGGACGCACGTTGTGTTGAATGAGCAATTAATTGAAACGTGATCGGCGTGGTATGAGCGATCCTCCCCGGTATCGCGCCGTTGTATCTTGTCGCCGCCGTGCGCACACAGCAACAGTAGCGTGCGGTGCAATTGTTGTTGACAGATTGCTCGAACAACTAGTGGTGGTAGAACACGTTAGCTCGTGCCATCGCGAGGATTTGCCCCCGCTGTCGTTCGTGGATCAACGGGAGATCGGCAATAAATCTCCACCGAACCGGGTCATCCACGAGCTCGATCACTTTGTCGATCGATTAGGCCGCTGCAGGCAACATAAAACCACTACCTTCCCATCGACAGTCTCGTCCGCGCACACCGCTTTAATGTGCCATAAATGTAAATGCTTTATTTATGGTCCCGCGGGGAAACATTCTTTCGAATTACAATTTCCATTTTATACTCCGCTGTTGCTTACCTTTTACCGTTTGCATAAAACATTCCAATTCGATTAGCCGTGCCGGGGCGCAATTGGAAAATGAATTTTCATTTCCTCCCGAATGGTTTGAAAATCGGTTTGAAAGCGAAAAATAAAAGCCCAACTCTTTCCGTTCAATCCTGCCGTCCGGTCGTCGGTCGTATAATTGAATTACATTTTTCATATCCGCATCGGTTCGGAATGGGAAATTTAAACACCGAAACGGCTCTGCCAGAGTTCAAACTTCGCCGGAGCGCATTTTGGCAACGTCACCGAAGGAAAGCCCTTCAACTCCGCAGGCACATTCTCGGTGCGGCAGGGGGGGAGGGATCGGGGCCACCGTGAAATGTTAATTAAACTTTGATAAAACCGCCACAGCGTCCGCAAACTGCACCTCGATGTGTGTGTGTGTACTCCGTTGCGTTGCATTCCGTTGGCGTATATTCGCGTGTCATCGTCCCGATCGCTCGGAGCTGGAGGAGGTAGCGTAACGAAATAAAATATATGAGTTTATTGATTTCACTTAATTTTCGGCTTTCCCCCTCCCTGCCTCCGGCCCGGGATCCACTCCAGCCCGGGTGCTAGTTTTCACCGGACGGTAATACAGGAATGCTTTGTGCTCGATACCGGACTGAAGAACGCGGATCTTCGTGGCAAACACTTTATTGTCCTCGACTTCTACAATGTCGTACAGTAACCGGGCGATACGAAAGTGCTTTAAGGATACGATCGTCCTTCCTGTCCTCCCCAAAGGTATTTCGGCAATAAAAATTGCTTAAAACTCGCACATGATGAAGTTATTCGGGCCGGGGGCCTTAAGACTGGGTCGCACAATCAAACGGGGCACATCTTATCAGCGCCATTTGCTTTTTTATTTCCATCGTCACTCATCCCGAGTCGCTTCGTTTTGCGATCGTTGTTTCACGCTGCGTGATGACCGGAGCGAACGACAGGCGATGATGAAGATTTCCTCGCGACCGATCAACTCACGCCGCGCTGTTAATTAGCTACATTGTTGCTGTATTAATTGAATAGTTGTCTTTTTTAACGTTGTGTTTTTCTTGTTGTTTATGCACAAAATAGCATGTTCACTCGATCAAGAAGCCTTTCGCCACGTTGCATGGTAATGAAAGAGGAGTGTATAATTGAAACTGCATATCATTTCGATTAAATGGAAAAAAGCAGTTGCTGAATTTCTTTTCAAGCGTTACGAACGTGTAAAATGTTGCAAAATTTATGTTGCCAATGTTTTCGTCAAACAAATCTGAAACTATTCTGCAATATTTATGAGGTATTTTTAAAGGACATAGAAGATCAATTTCAATGTATATAATTCTCAATCATCTTTCATTTGAGATTTTGTGAAAATTATAACGCTACAAAAAACATCAAGCTGTTAGCCTTGTTTTTTAAAGCGTCCACTGTGTTGCATAAGAAAGATTTCCAAAATGAACCCAAACTTTACAGCTCAGAAGATTTAAGGAAATGTTTATTTAATTAATTATATTAGTGATAACACATACATAACAGAAAAACCTTCTAAATGGTCTTTTTCCTCTCTAAGTCATAAATGGTTGCGTCAGATCTACGCAAAAGCAAACACCATCGGGGGAAATATGACAAAATGAAACAATCGTACAGATTTCAATTTCATCTCGCGAAACCATCAACTGCCGACGCCATCATCATTAGCGTCGTTCGTCCCACGTCGTCGGGCGAGACAGAGATCAGTCACGTTCAAGCATCAACAAACTAATGACAATGTTGACAGGTGATTTTGCGCACTTTTTCATCGGGAGAAAAGCGTGTGTCCAACTCGGCCGGATTCTCCTCGCGTGTTTGATACACCGTTTGTTGTTGAACGAAATTAGAAGTGTGGATAATTGGCTTCTAGCGCGTGATGGGATTCGAAATGGAGTGTGGACACACCTCCTCTTTTTTTCCCCCTCCGTTGGAAAGGCGGAAAGCCGGAATCAACATGCCATTTCCACGAGTCGCGTCGCGAGACATTCGCGGAAAATGGGATGTCTCCGCGTGCGCGGAAAACCGTGGGGGTAAGATAACGGCGCGCGCAAACGTGCACGGGTGTGATAAACTCGAGTGGTTCCAAATCCGGATCAGGGTCTCCTCCTTTCGCACCAAACCGCTCCCGCAACTCGCCTCCCCCCTGCTTTACGTTGATCGAAAGATATCACGCATCGAACACTTCCCACCCGATCGTGCGTTAATCGGGCTGGCGTCGCTCGCAAGTGTGGATTTTCACACTTGCAACCGAGCCTTTGCCAGGCGACACGCAACACAACCACCCCCTCCACATCCACCCGCCCCTAACCGAACGTTGGGTCAGGGAGACACTCGCCCGGTGGCGTTGGCCTCCAAGAGAGGTCGGTGGTGCTTTTTGTCGTAATTAAGCCGAGTTGGCTCGAAATGGCAGAAAATTACCGGCCCAAGCGCACCACCCTTTCGCTGGCCGCACTACCCGCTGTCTCCTCTTCCTCCTCGAACGGGTCTCATTTAGTCAATCCAGTGGGGCGCGTGGTGATCCTTAAGTAGGGCTAATTTACACCTTCGGTGCGACAGTAATGAGGTTGTCAGTTTGAACTACATCATTCGTGCGCGAGCATTTGGAGCAGTTGCCCGGAGGCGACCGCAGCGCAAAGGGAACGGCGCGGGTTGGCCGACGAGTTTCGATCGATCGAAACCGAAACCGAAAACACCACTCCCATGCGCGGACGGCACTTTTATTTCGGGGATTACTTTTCATCTCCCAGTAAACCGCCCTCGGGAATATCGAATTGGTTTGAGGGAAATGATGTTGTGCCGGGTAGAAACAATGCTCCGGACTAGTGACCCTTGTTGCCGATTCGCTCAGATTGATTTTTATTACGCTCCAAACCCCAACCTTCCGAACGGCTCGGGGAACAACTCGAAGCAAAACTGGTGCGACTGCTTCAGGTTTCTGACTTACGTAGGCCTCGCGAACATCAAGCCTTGTTTTTTTAAAAGACTGAATTACAACTTTGTATAGCTTTTGATAAGTGTGACATAAAAATATGCTTTTGCGTCCATTTGTGTTTCATGTGTGTATGTGTGTTTTTTTTTTCTCTTAAATCACCTTAAATGGGTGAACGGGGAAGCTATTGAAATGAAATTTATGTGTTCCGTCTGCAAAACATGAAGCATTGGGCCGATAAGCGGAATTGAATTTTCGGACTATGGCGTCAGAACCGAACGGGAGTGGGTTGTAGTGTCTCGCGGTTTTGCTTGCCAAATGGTGGCGCCCCCAAAAATGGTGGGAAGCTTGAGTGGTTTTGTGACGCCCGTACGATTGGTTTAAAGTGTAAAAACGCAAGAATGTGCTTTAAACAAAGTTTTTTGTAGCAGAACATTTATTTTGAGAATAAATATTTTGTAAACCAAATGGAAAAACAAACACTTAGCCACAAAATGCATACATATAAGATATCTTGAAAGAAAACATAAAAAAACTGTCCCACTCACGGTGGATCGACTCACCCAATTTATCATCATCGTCAGCAAACAAATGCAGACAAGTTTTGTCGCAGGCACGCGAATCCCAGCGGGCATTGTTGCGCATCATTAGCTTGCAACGCTACACATTTTGGCTAATCTTTAGCTAATCCTCGAAAAAGATTAGCCAAAGATTAGCCAAATATGAATGAACGTTTCGTGACGTCACAATGACGGTTCAGCATTGTGACGTCACTACAGCGGGTGTTCATTCGCCCCTCACCCCTTCCTCCTTTCTTTCATTCCCCACATTCGTTACGTCAATTCTTTCGACAATAATTTAACGACCGTGAAAATTTAAATTCAACGTTATTCTCGTTGAATAAATATTTATTTACATAAAAAGGCCATTTGTACAATGGCGGGCAAACAGTTCCGTTGTAAGCTGTAAAGAAACAAATTTGAAGAAAAGAATTAATATCAAATTATGAAAACAATTTGAACATAAATAACAGTAAAAACATACATTAGACCAAGTGTTGAAAACATCTCCCTTTACGCCGGTTATTGCACCACGGTGATCCCTGCAGCACTATGCTGGGTGTTTTCAGTGCTGTTTGAGGAAACGTGGAGTAAACTGCTGGAAAAAATAAAGATATAATATAAATATTAAGCGTTTTTAAAATATGTATAGCAATGTGCAATTTTCACTGCACTGTTGATGATTAATACTTATGTACTAATAATTTCACAGTAACTGCGATTATTCATACTCACTTGTTAATATTTTCACTATAATTTTGATGATCCGGCCAGGCTGGTACGGGTTTGGAGAATCGTATAGCACGGATTGGAGCTTACGTTTACCACCATTTTTTGTGCACGGGTCCCGTGTAGTCCAAGTACCTGTCGAACTTACTTACCTTATTTACCCACTTAGAACGTAATTAACATTATTTATTACCTCACTTTCTGCACTTTTCACTCCTATCCAGATCGATTGTTTTCGATCAATTGTAAAATGTAAACAACGTGGAGCTGTCAATAACGTCGATCGTTCTATAACAGTGTTTACATGGAGGAAATATGGTTGTGCCCCTTCAAATTTGTTTTTTGTAGTTTTACTGGTTAAATAGAAGAATCTTGAAATTAAAACATGAAATTAAGTTGGTGACGTAAAAATAGTCATATATTTTTTAACTATGGGGCGACAATGGATTGAAAGTGAGCTATAAAACACATAGAGTTTCATTCAATATAGTCTACGTTAGCAAGTCGAAATCAAAATAAACAATTTCGGAACGGCAACGAAAGCTCTGTACTCTAGAGCGTGCAAGCGGGAAAATTCTTAAGAAATTCAAAGCATTGTATGCTAGTTTCAGTGGCTGAAAATTCTATCAGGTGAAAAATACTAAACAAACATACAATTTCACTCACTGTTTTAAAAAGTTGGCAAGGTAAGTTAAATATACATTACTATAGCGGTTTTTACGACTAGTATATTTGATTTTTATAGAATTAAAGCATAATCATGGAGACACCCAGTGTTACGGCAAACAATCAATCGCTGCATTCTATTTCCGAGCGTGTGGATATGAACCTGCGGCAAACATTTATACTGACGAAAGTTGTCCGGGGGATGAAGGATGTGCTGGACCAACGGCCCCCACAGGTGGTAACACATCAGGAACCCCCGTTTACTCTGAAGGCAGTGGATAGCAAAGAAGAGCTGGACGAGTTGGAGTTCAAGCTTCGTAACGCTGAACATTTCCAAGATGTTCTGCAATGGGTGCAGACTCGTACAGTTAAAACGGAGGCAAAGCAGAGGATGCATGAGGGTATGCAGCTCCTATTTAACAAACAGTTTATGGTCAAATGCAGCTGGTCTGGCGGAGGACGTCCTGAAAAAAAAATTAGGTTTAGTATTTATCATAATATATTTCTACTTTTAAAAAAAATAGCGGAGAACGGTCATGATGGCCAAGTGCATGCATCCGCTGTAGAAGCCTTTGTAAGGTTAAAGTTAAAAAACGCAGCGAGCACGGCAAAAACAAAAGGGATTATAAAAGGTTCGGCCAACAAACCATACACTTACAAAAAAAACAGACCGTTCTTCCCTTAGTACGTAAGTTAATTTTAGCTTTAGTACATGAGTTAGTTTAGTTACTTTCTTTTCTATTTGGTGATAGGGCTTTGTTTATTTCTGGATAGTTCTAAGTTTGTTTAATTTAGATTTATTGATAGGGTTTTAGTTTTAATTTATGAGAATAATACATGAATTGTTAATGATGTTGAATTGTTTTTTTTAATTACATTTGCTATGATGATGGAGATGATAATGGCCCACCGCTCACCCATGCAAAAGATTGAGAAACCCACACAGACGCTTAAGGATCCTCAAACTTATGCATACACTTCATGTTTTATTATTGAATGAAAATTCATTTTAAGATGATAATTTAAAATCGACGAGCATCATAGTCGAAGTCAAAAATGTATGTTGAATGAAAATTCATTTTAAATTATCATCACCAGCATCATAGTCGAAGTCAAAAATGTATGTTAAATACATGAATACGCGAAGGAACCTGAAACATTTCGTTATGTAGACCATGAGAACACAGACTCGCTAGAAAAGAGGCTTGAGTAGGGCGCAGGCGATCTATCTGTTTCAGCATGGAGCCCCGCGAGGCAGCATAGTGCTAAAGGATTCAAAATATCAACTAGCAATGCTCTATCAGTAGCCATAAAAGCGGTTAAAAAGGTCATTCCACGAACATTATCGAGCACGATGATCTCTTGTTGACGTGGAAGCAACCATGGAATCCATAAAACTATCTTCTCAACGGAGTGTATGAAGCAACGGGAAAAGGGCTATGGTATCAAGAGCAATAGTAACAGGAGGATCTATTGGTGGTCTTGAGAGAGATCGCTTCGGTAAATATATTGCTGATAGTTTACATTTTATGGATTCACACGGTACTTCCACCCTTCTTGACGGAGCATTTTCCTTTATTTTATAGATAAACAAATCGGCAGACGACAATTCTATTTGCGAATTGCCGTCTGCCCACTTTCCTTCGAAAAGCTCCGTCTTATGGTCAATCTGGATCCCAATCAAGATGAACGAAGACAAAGAACTTTTCTTTGCCTCCAAAAATTTGATGACGCTGCCCTGGTGGGTCAAAAACCATTGATCTCTAAATTCGGGCAGCAAGGTAAAATCGGCTGTTACGTGTAATCCAACCCGATTTACCATCAACATTGGATAGTTTGGAGCACTATAACTGGCAGCCGTCTGGATAGAATCTCTGGCTTGCACCCTGGCTGCCACTTGCTCCACACACTTCGTGCCCGATTTAATACAGCGTTTGATAAACTGCAAGTGGTTTTCAAAACAATAAGCCGAAAAATTTTCAAGTTGTCCAAATTTTAAAACTTCTCCATACACGTGCTGGAGATTATGAACATTACTTGTCAAGTGGTAACGACCATATATCGTGCCGAACTCCTTTACAAACTTTTCTAGGAGCTTTTTCGCAAGCGGCCAATGTCGCTGATGTGCCGTGGATGCAAAACAGGTCACACCGCAGAAGTAGAGCAAGAAATGATTGAAAGCCTGTTCGTTCATGCAATCTTTCAAGACCACAACACTAATGTAATGCAGGAAGGACCGATATTCGGTTCCCTTCCAATTGCGGACTTCATTGAGGTGCCTCATGGGGCGATGCACCTCAGAAGGAAGCCGTGTATTTTCCATAAACTTAGACACAGCTTCCTTCTGGGGGTCTGACCATCGACCAAGGGTTGCAAATTTGCCATCCAGCATCCCTCGAAGAATTTTTCTGGTCACCCCCAAATCAATTAAATGGAGCCGATCGCCAACAACGACGTCTTCTATTAAATGGAAATTATTTATATCTTCTAGTGGTGTCCGCCAACTCTTATGATGGTCCTTGTCTACCTTAGCTCGAAAGCCCGCGTCCGTGCGCGGTGCAGAGTTCACGGAGTCAAAAATGACTTTATTCTCCGGTTTGATGTATTCCCCAACACAGGAACACTTTAAGCATCCATGCTTACCAGTATAACTGGTGACAGCTTTTAGATACGCCCGCGCCGGAGAATCGGCAACAATGGCGCGAAGTTTAAAATGCACCTGCTTGTCACCGAACTGCAAGCCTCTTTGCTGGAGATCGTTCACCTCCAACACTAGCGGCCGAAGATATTGTTCGATGTTCTCCGGCTTTGCTTGTCCCCCAAAAACACCGACAAGCATTACCGGAGCATCTACCAATTCTTCCACCTTTATAAGTATTGGCCACAGTTGTGTGTTTGAACTTTTAAAAAGGGGAAGCCCATCGATCGACACTTGTATGGAAAGAAGGTCATCTTTGGGTATGACATCTTTAAAATAATTTTTTAGGACCGTCTCTACCCCCTGATACCAAAATCGTCCTCCCAAGATCGATTTTACTTTTACCACGACTGGAGAGGATGATTTGGTAAGTGTCCGTGCATCTTTAGGAAGTTGCAATTTATAATCCTTCCTCAAGATCGCCAGAAGTTTTCCTAGAGACGAACGTGATACGAGTTCCAAGATTGCCCACCGTCTCAACGCCTCATGTCGGCTATAGCTATCTACATATCTAGCCAACCTAGTGCAATCCACTCTGATGTCATCATCATCATCATCAGATCCGTCAATAGATGTGTCCTCATGGCTCGAAATTGTTTCAGGTTCCTCCGTGGGTAAAATTAAGCTTCCACTACCAATAACCTCCACCCTGTTTTCAAAACTTATCTGGCGGTTGGCTTCAACAATGCCGCTCGTAGATGCCGCTTGTAAAAAAGCATCTTCATCTCGGGTTATACCTAAAACAGTTGAAGTATAGAATGAAATATTACATAACCCAACCCAGCTGCCCGGAGGCTTTAAAACAATATATTACAATTTAATCATTTTTTCTTTTACTTACCAACTCCTAGATCAGGCCATTTTATTTCAGACGCACTCATTCGTTGCCATTCAGTCCATTCTATTTCAGTGTCGTCCATTCGAGGTCGATGGCTAGGACCACTAGAAACTTCATCACCGTTCTTTCTTTTGCTTGACGAAGCTCTACCTAATTCCATCGCTTCCTCTTCAGGAGTTATATCTAAAACAATATTACTAATTATTAAAACTGCATCCAGATCCCGATCGTATATTTATACGTAACCAGCAGCAAGAGTACACCACATATGCTATTACCCGACACATTACCAATGTTTCGGTAATATAATTTGTATTTTCACTTTCACTTACCAACGCCTAGATCTGCCCACGGTATAGCACTTGATCCACTTTGCTTGAATGCCTCCCACTCCATTTCTATTTCACGATCCATCACTTCAAATCACAACGATTAACAGCAAACAATTTAAAAAAACAATCGACACTGCTCAAGATTGGACACTGCTCAAGAAAAGCGATAAATCCTTATCAAAACAAAGTTGACACATCAAAACAAGCCATCCACGCGGATTTCATAAAAAAAAAAAATACTGCTCGGTTGATAAGAAAACAAAGCAAGAACTTCATGACCCACCGTTCTTGCGGTTTTTTTAGCGTTGAGTTTGATCAAGGCATACGAGAAGGAAGGTGTATGAGAAGGAAGGCGTATGAGAACTGTACGTGCAATGGGCAAACGAAGTGGAGTGATGACGTCATGACGTTGCGCTACTCGACGCTGTAGTGCACAATTGTGGACTCCAGCGGGGGTGCATTGAGGAAAATTCATTTTTTGAGTGAATTTTTAGAGAATGTTGTGCAACAATGCCCGCTGGGTTTGGGTTGACAAGGTGACAACCGTTTCTTGGTCAATATTTCAAGGTAATCATACGCTGGTTCGGCCAGCACTTGAGTGAGTGAGTGCGAAATTGGGAACATGCAAGCCGGGAAAGACACCGGAGGATTCCAAGCAACTCCCACGTGCCGTTGAATTCCTGAGACGCCGCCAGAGGGGGCAACGACCAACCCACCGGGGGCTACAATGCGAAACAGGTGAAATGCTGACGTCTTTCGCACAAACGAAACTGTTCCACACGGCCTCCAGCCCAGCGAGGGCTCCCTTGTCCGGGTTGATAACGAACCCTCCACCCGAGGTCCACGCTGGCCATTGTTTGCTGGGGCGATCGGGAAGCCCTGGCGATTGGGCCGCTTTTGCCATGCGACGTGATCATTAATCTTCATATGAATATTAATCATTAACCCGTATCGGAAACGTGGACACCGCGAGGCCCCGCCGTCCGTGGGCTTTAGGGGAAGGCTCGAGGGGCTGGTATCACTTCTTTTCTGTCCCGCTTTATTGCTTCATTTTCTTCTTCAATCTTCCAGCGACGTAGAAGGTGGCATGGGTAACGAGGAGAAAAATGCGTAAACTCCCTCCCAAACGCGGGGTCGAACCGGCGGCGATCACGACATTCCGTTACTGCGAAACGCATGCTCATGGGAGCCCTTCGTGGAACATGCGTAACGTGAGGCTTTGAGGCAACCTGCGTACGCAAATTTCTGTTTTTTCCTCCCGCCGTCTCTGAACACAAAACACACACGCACACGTGGTTAGGGCAGGATCTGGTGTTTGAAACCGGATTGGAATGTTGTGCCGTTTGCAAACGAAAGTAATCGAGAGGAAATAGGTGATTAGAGCAGTGTTGACAACAGCGCATTGAAGGATACGTTACGACAATTTTGATAAAGATTGTTCATTCATTGATTGATACGTTTTTTGTCACTGCAAAAGAAAATATAAGCAAGTGGTTGGTGAATTCGTTACTCTAAATCCTTTTTTATTGATGTTCCTAATAATACCTAATTTTATGAATGCATTATTCTCTTAGCTGAGAGATTTTAGTATTCATGCTTAAACCACGAATGGAATACTTTTATAAGTCTGTCAACGGAAAGCAGCTGGAGCTGCAATAAAATACAAACTTTTCGGTAAAATTCCACTCTGCTAAAGAATGTTAAGGTAAAAGTTATTGGCATCCTTGCGGGAGGCTCTTATCCTAGCGAAAGGAATTCAAGTTATTCTTTTTCAGCGAGATTCGAAACGCCACGTATTTTCGCAGTAAGATAATTTCATTTTATGGCATTTCGCTGTTGTTTATATTTTTACGATCCCTTGTTGCATTTTTTGTTGATTAAGATGAAAAGACAATTCAAATGGAGTACACTCTCAAAATTTCATCGAACATTCCGACGATGGAGGGATCCCTGGACAAAACACAGAACTTGCACGCACGCACGACTTTCCTACAAGAATTCGACAGAAGCCATTCGCCGGCAGTAAATGGTCGGCCCCGAAATGAGTGTTCCAATTAGAGGCAATAAAATCCCAATCAAAACCACAACACTGCGGTCTGCCACGGCGAACGGCCTCTCCACCGAGAAAACCCGCACGCCGATGCGCGAAATATCACATCGGGGCCCTAAAGTCCGTTGACCGACCGTTGGGGGAGTGAATTTACAGCTCGCTGCTTTAATTCGCCTAATTAAATAATTCTCCGACGCGAGAAAGTCAGGCGCAATGAGTCCGCGTGCGAGGAAGCAACCCGTTTTTAAAGGACCAATTATCGAATAGAGTTGCGGCACCTAACGAAATTGGATTTCGACTCCGATCGATCGTAGACAATTAAATTATTATCACGGGAAAAGAGGGACCGAAAAGTGTGACAAATGGGCCGTTCGAGGCGATCCCCCAGCGATTTGGGGTCTTCCCCTTTTTCACCGCAGGGTACGCCACCACCATAAAATTAGTTCACAGCTTCGCGGCCAAAGATTTTCCGCCACCTCGAACCCCGGCTCGATCGCGCCCTTTGATTAATGAAAGAGCACGGGCACGTGGTATTAGTGGCCCGACGGCGGATCGGCCTTCTGCCTTTCGGCTACTGGAAATGGACACTTTCGCGAGCGACTCTCGTAGAGAGTGCGACTCCCTTTTATAGCTTCATAAAACGTTCAATTTTGCGCTTCGGAGCAACACTTTTACGAAAACTAATGATGATGCCGATTGCCAAACGATGGGGGATGCTAACGACAACTCCGGGCGTTGGGAGTTGCGATGGGGAGAAAATGATAGCGCGCAGAACGCGCACCACGATGAGATGCAATAAAGTTCGCCCAGATGCCAGGGAGCAAAGGTTACGTCGCATGTCGGAGACGTCTGCGAATTTGGTGAAAGCTGCCGATAAAGCAGCGCAGACTGTCTGTTGGACGATCGAAAACCGCTGACCGATCGTTTGAAATTTGAGCTACAAGGCCTTCAAATGGATTCACAAAATGTCAAAAATTATACCCATCAACGATGCCATCAAATCCAGCAAAACGGTAATAAAAATTGAGTTAACATGACGAGATCGTATTCTACAGACCGATAAACAAAAATCAAGGAATGGAAATGGAAAGGTTTAGCTAAAGAGTTCTTCTTTAAAAATATCATTTATCGGATGGATCCACTTGAGACTTTGAAGAAATGACTAATAAAAAGACAGTTCTGAAGGTTAACACATTTAAAATCAGATCTTGTTGAACAACTGTTTCATTTTACTACAAATTTGTAAACATTAAGCGCCAAATTGTGTTTTATTCTCTATGTCAGGAGTTAAGATAACAATGGAAAAGACATTTGTGAACGTCGCATCGAATGTCGCTTCATATCAATCTTCTTTCGGGTGTTAAAAGTTTTCCTAAACACATCACCTCCGGACAAAAAAAAAACACTTCTTAAAGCTCTTTCACATTAAAATTCGTTCAAACGTTCCCGGCCACACATGGGACAGGGTCAGTCTAGCTTCGCCCCGGAGTATATTTATGCTGATGCTGCCCAAAATGTCGCAGTCCTTATTTACCATAGCGCACCTTCGTCACCTTCACAGCAATCGAAAACGTTTATCCGTCAAGCCGTCGATCGATTGACCGACGAAAGAGATCGGTTTCCTTTCCCTCCACTGTTTGTAACCTTCTCCAGTAGGTTTGTTAAGATGTTTCTCACATAAATTACTTCCTCCCGTGATCAGTGTTGCTCCGCAGGAAGGTGCGAGGTTTGCACTTGCCCACCACAAGGAGGAAGAAGTGTGATTATTCAAATTCCCTGCACTCCTTCCAACCAGCTTTCCACCCCGTTTGGTCTCGCTACCGAACGAGGCAACGAGATTTAGGGTTTGTTTTCCAATCACCGATCGGACACTTTATTGGTGTAAATCCTTTCTTTATCTTCGTCCATTTGCCATCCATTTAAGCACGTCCGACAGCTCGTCCGGTGGGGACAAATGACTGTTTGAACACTCACACATAATTTTCAATTTCCCGACCCGTCGGAAGACGTTCCCAAACGGTGCGATCGGTGATGCTTTTCTCGCCGGCCGAGGAAGAGGAATCGATCGAAAATTTGCATTGCAAAATCGAAACCCCACCTTCCATCGCCGCTTCGATTCGTTTGTTTTGACTAAACGGTTTCACTTAGCTTAATTACTGAATGTGGATCGGGTGCCCAAGGCCGGCCGACCGTCCCAACTGATGGCTTTATCGAAGCGGGTCCGGCCTGCCAAGAGAGAGAGCCCGCAAAGTCTTCGGCCAACGTTTGACGGGCGGGGGAAAGCAAGCCCCACGGACACAATCGGGCCACATCGGCATTGAATTTTAAATGAGTTCGATTGCGAGCCCCACCGAACCCCGGCCTGGCTGGCTGTCCCCTGGGGGAGGCGACTTTTCCAGTGCCCTCCCGGGCGACCTGTCTTCGAAACGCGCAAGATAAATGTCATATTTGAAAGATACGCGATCGCCCATTTGGAGCATTTACTCTGGGTATGTGTGTGTGTGTGTCTCTACAGTGGCTCCGGGCTCCCAAATCGTCAAACAATGAGACAGGCAAATATTTGTATCTGCATTTGTGGAATGCAATTAAGTTCAAGTTTAGCTCAACAATCGGCGCATAATTTAGCAAAACAAAGCGCGGGTTGCCAATCAGGGATTTTCTTTCGCTTTTTTTTTGTTGTATGCCTTTTGCTGCTATTTATTTTGAAGGATTGAAAGCCAAAGTGGACAAACCCAAGCTGTTCGGTGCATTTAGCAAAATGAGCTGAAGGTTCCACCACCGAGAAACCTTACGTTGTGTAGATTTTGCGAGCAAACTCTTTTGCCATTTCGAATTACTAATAGCTTTTATTTCTTTTACCGTTGATAATGACAACTAGATAAGAAATGTAAGAGGCTAAAAATAGTCGATTTTAAGTTCTTTTTAAAATTAACAGCCTGTTTTGCCTGACCAAAAAAATCACCTAACATCGATCGCAATGCAAAACTATTTACTTCAGTGCTTTAAATCAAATAGCACGCTCGGCACATATTGATCAACGATGGCACGAAGATGTTACGCTTTTGTCTCGAGATTTGGCACTGTACAAACAGGCTGCTTATGAATGACATTTTTCGTTCAGCTCCAGTAACGTCTGACGAAGGCAAATATTATCCCAGCCAAAGTCTGTTTATCGACGCCGCCGTTTCGATCGTAGTTTGTTTTCGCATGAAACCGATAAAAAGTGTAAGAAACCTGGGGCTTCCATTGGCTTCCTGTCTCCGAGCCGGCGGAGGTGTGATGATTGCCTTCTGTTTGCTTCTGTTTTGCCAAAACGGTCAACGCAAATGGATGATGTCAGGCAAGAGCTACCTTTGCGGGACGAGAAACCATTGCGGAAGGATTTTTTTGTTTAAATTTAATGTTATGTTGCATTTGCATTTTAACACATTTTGTAGCAACAGACATGGAATGGTGGAAGTGATTTTATTGGACACTCCGCAATCGGTGACATTAACGAGCGCCATCGGGCTCGCGCTCGGTAGCTGCGCTGGCAAATGGCTGTCCATCGGCCGATAAAGTGACGACATTGTGTAATGACGCTTCATTACAATCGATATCGCTTCATAAAATGGCGGTTGGACAGTGCGTCAGGTACCCGTCGGATCAGCGGCCAGAACAGCGACATTCCAGCCGGCCGGGAACCCCCAAACGGCACGATTGGGGTGTTGATAGCAATGTGATAGCAATAATTGCCAACCATTCGGACGCCAAGCACTGCTGCGCCCACGGTTCCTTTCCGGGAAAGCTTCCACTCGCGGTACCATTAACACCATGTCCGCATTTGGTAGGCTGGTGAAAGCACGCGCACTTAAGGACACAGATTTTCATTCCCGGATGGCGAAAACATCGCGAAGACGGAGGTTGTTACAAATTTTACGAGCCCGTTAAATATGTATCCATAAATTAAACCAGTTAAAATAAATGAACCGCTTCAAAGAAAATGAAGGTGCCAAAATGGATATGAAGGTAGAAGTAAATTTTAATACTCATTTTCTGATTAAACCAATTGATGCGTTTGCCAAAACAGTATAAAATGAATTATGAGAAAATCAGGCAACATGTTTAGGTAATCAGTTGATAAAACGCTTTAAAAAATAACCCTTGTTTACACTTCACATTTCAAACATGATTGTTTAACTATAAAACAAGATTCTCAAATCAATAAAATTAAATTGTTCTACCTTCGAGTCATTAGAAAAGCTCTTCAAAAGAAACCGAAAGGGATCCGAAAATCGCTAAACATCAAATCGGATGATGAAGTTGTTCCCCCAAAACTGAATACATGTTTGCTTAATTGATCTGCCATTTCATAAATTAGATCCGATTGCCCGTTGCGGAACCAACCGGGTTAATATTCTTCGGTTGCCGTGATTGATCACATAACTTTGCGTTCGGTGGGAAGGGAATGTCATTTTCGAATTTTATTGGAACCTCATGGAACCTCTCAAATCTCACGCGCCCTCATTCATGAAAGGCAAGTCCAAGGCTCCGCCAAGATAAGAATAAGTTCATCAACATGCTCCAACGTCTTGCCTAGTCAGCCTACTCGATTGCCTGCTCCCCCCGGGCTTAGGATAGAGGGGCTCTGAGGAGACGTGCCACGGTATCAATCGCGCGCCAGGATTAGCTGGATACTAAATGAATTATCACGTCTCATTCCCTTCTCGCCACGTGTGCATGCGTGCGTTCGTAAAACGACACTTTTTCCCCCCAGGGGGCGAGGTTTTCAAAGCAGATGGCCTGAAGCACCGGATTAAATCATACCGCGTTCTCCCCTCGCCCGCTGCCCGCGCAAGCCCCCGGAGAAAATGAGCTAATTTCATTGATAGCCTTTTAATGAATCAATGCCGCGTATGATGACGCTTTGCGTCTGCAGGGAACAACCCCGGAGCGTACGGCGGACATTGTCGTGAAGCTTACAAACCGTTAGAGCCTTCGTTCGGTGGAGTAGACATAAATGACTCGCATTTCTGCTCCGAAGGCAAACAAACGAAGCTTAAAACTGTAACGATTCGTTGAACGGGCGTATGTAATGTGAGGCAGTTATAAATACTGCCCGCAGTGGGAGAATGGTTCGATGCAAGCGCATACTTCGTGGGGAAGTATGCCGTTGATTTTAATGGTGTGTTATTATCGAGTTAGTGAGCAAAAGCATAACAAACGTTTAATCCAAACCATTTGTTTTGAGCTCGAAGTGGTTGTTGCATGTGGCTCCAATTATGATGACCAATGTTTACGTTTCCCAAGCGATTGTTATGGCCGTAATTTATTTCGAACTCGAACGAGCGGGCCCGTTTGCCCAAAAGTCCACCCATGATAGGGAAAATACTTACCCAAAATCTATACTATCATACTTGATTTGCCATCAAACCAAACTCTTCTCGTTCGCCGGGAGGAAAACAAAACGTGACATAATTCAAAACCTGGCTGGAAAACTTGTTGCCGTTGAATAATGCCACCCCGGTTGGGAGCCAACTTTCGGGAGCTCCATGGCTAGCGACACTAGCTTCTTTAATTTCCTACTTATGCGAAAGTAAATCGACAGCCGTTGATCATGTTTGTCATGTTTATTATGATTGCTAACGGTTTTTCATTCCTTTTCTCCTCCGCGGCCGGCTGGAGGCTGGCTGAAATTTGATACAGTTTTTGCTTCCATTGGAAAGGAAGGAGAAGGAACATAGGGCAAGGGAAAAAATGCTCACCAAGATCAATGGATGAAAAGCAAGGGGTGAGGGACCATCATACCATTGGGTAAAAAGTGCCTCGGAATCCGTTCCCTGACGACACCTAGCTCCGGTTTGGGATGTTTCCCTCCCGCGGGACACTTTAAGCTGACGAACGACTACATGTTTTACGCTGCATATTGAAGGACAAGGGAGGAGGCAGTGGAGGGCAACGTCGGCACATTTTTTTTTTCTTTTATAAGCTTCATCCCCCGAGACGATTGCAACCCGCCAAGACGCCAGTGCTATCCCGCGAAAGTGGTCCACTCGGGAGGAAGAGATGCATAAAAAACAGGTCCCCATGCGCTGCCGTTCGCCTTCGAGCCTTCGGATCCGCCTTCGGAGTTTTGGCCACTGCTGATCAAAAGACGAGTAGCATCAACAACACGACCAGCAACGGCAGCAGCAGCAGCAGCAACGAAACGTTGTTCGCCTTTAATTGCCTCCCGTTGTAGTTGCCGCCAGGTCCTGCGCGCCGCAAAGGACCGCTGGTTCGCGGACAGGTTACATTTTTTACTCCGAAATTCACCTGTCGCGCTTTCGGACGGCGCGAGTCTTGCGAGAGAAAACCGCCGAGTGAAAAAAGCGGTAGACGAACACGAACACGCGGGGGCAAAAAAGGTAAAAACAAAACGAGTAGAAAAAAGCCATTCCCAGCCGGGGTTAAAAAACGGCAGAACCTAGGAGATGAAGCCGGTTGGGGGAACATTTTTCGCGCAAACGCATTTGCTGCTTTGATTTAGGATGACAACTTCGACGACAACTTTTCAGCGAGTCCGCAAAGCCCGCGGCCCCGACAAAGTTGTCCCAGTGAGTGACCGGGAGGGAAGGGTGGGATTATTCGCGCCGTTCACTTTGCGGCAGGGGCCCAAGGGGAGGGAGCTTGGGGACATCCTTTTCTGGCCAGTTTAGTCCACTCCGTTTTACGCACGAACCATTTGCAATTTCGTTAAGTTGGGTTTTGCATCAACGATAAAAGAAACGAAAACGGCGGGATGAGCAACGCGGAAATAGAACTCCGAGAGATGCAACAAATTAAATGCATGGAATGGTGAGAAAAAAAGGGGATAAAGAACTTGAAGAAGCCAACTATTAACATTTTTCTTCTAATCCAGCTTAATTTAGATATGTATCTTGTCTTTATTTTCTTTTTTCACTGTATATTAGCAAAACATTTTAATGTGCTACTAATTCAAATTCGCAAATTTCTAAATAACGTGCATCTGATAATGAATTTGAAGTAATTAAGTATAACGATAATAGCAAAACAACATACCAATAAAACTTGAAAGACGATAAAAAACGTCTAGCAAAACTGGTTAAAAGCTTATAGATTTTAATCTGGCGTTTGGAGTAGGTTCATCATTGAAGTATCAATAGTAAGCGAAACATTTATCTAAATGTAAGCAATTTACAACAAGATAATGTTAAACACACACGTGATTAATTACGAAATCTTACATCAATTTCGTGTTTATTGCTGAATCTGATAAAAAAACATCAAAACAACAAAGTAATAAAATAAGAAATTCGATAAAAAGCTCAGCAAAACTGGATAAAATCTTATAGATTTTAATCTGGAGTTCCGAGTAGGCTCATCATTGAATAATTCAATCTAGAGAAATAATTTACTTAAATGTAAACAATTTACAACGAGATAATTTAAAACACACACATGAGCAATTTCGGCCATGAAGCAAAACGTTCCACAGTCAATTTCGAATACAAACCATCCGTACAATAACCGTTAAACGTTTCACTTCTCTATTTCCAGTAATGTCGCAAGTCCAGTCCAATCAAACGCACCGATAAAATCAAGCTCGGTAAGCTGCACGACGCGCGCGCCCGGAACGGTTACTAATCCGCATTCCGAAACCCTGCTCGGCAAAGAGGCCCGCAGGGAGCGCATTTCAAATTAGTCCTCCGATGTCCTATGTGGCCTGATGTACCCACCGAGTTCACGCTATCGGTCGACTGTCATCTCAACCTGCCGCGTTCGGCCTTCGGCCTGCACCAGGGAGAAAATCTTTCCATTTTCTGACATCTCAATCAAAGCGCATTAGACACCGGACGGCTCCCAGGGGCGGCAGGCGGATGGAAATGGGTGGCGAAGGGTGTGCGAAGCCGCACCGTGGGATGTGCATTGTCGATGCTCGATCGGCCCTATCGCCCGATCGGAGCTCGTAATCCGAATTATCTCGCGCGCGGTAGTTGTCGAATGTCGGGCCGGATTGTGGTCACTTCAGGAACCTTTTCTCCGGTATCTGTATCGGAGCTGTCCCTTGTCACTCGACTTCGACTGAGGGCGCATAACGAAAATTGAAGGGACGCTGGCCGGTGTCAATCGGATCTCGGATTTTATTTTCTTCATTAACTGCTAATGGATCAGCAGGATGGCGGGGTGGCGGCGGGCTACTAGTCAATCTCCAGGTTCCAAGGGTTGTAATCTGCTGATCTATTATTTGGTGAACTTTAATCACTTTATCTCACTCGATCGTGCTGCGTCACGTTCGACAAAGCTGTGAAGTTGATTAAACGCGTGTAATTTGATTGGGTTTTTTTCATAGCTCCAAAGACCTGAACATCATCATCCAGTAAGTTTATTTTGGATGAAAAGGTTCTATGAAACCACTATGGACAACCCAAAAAAGTGTGTTAACTTTCAAGAACTCTTTGAATACTGAAAGGCAAGTGGAAGTTTTAATTCCTTCCCTTTCTAACAACTTATTTTCCTTTTCCACGGACGACTGCTAACATCCTTCATGGGGCGCAAGGCATTCAAAGACGTTTCGCCGCCCGGAGCGGAGATGATCGCACCGTGCGACGCGCGTCCCAATCTGCCCGACACGATCTAAAAATGTCGTCGATCGTCGATGGCGGTGCGCGGTACGTGAGCGGTATCCATAAATCGCACCCGGTTCGTTCCGGCGCATTCCGGGAAGGACGTTCATCAGCCGCGTCTCGGTCGTTCAAGGGTCCCGCGCGGACGTCACAGTGACGCCTCTTTCCATTTCGATGCAATTACTCTCCCTCTTTTGTGGCGAGCCGATAGAAGAAGAAAGAGACAGGTTGGCGGAACAGGGAAACTCTTCCTTCCCGAGGGCCGCTAATTATGTTGCCATCTTGGCCCAAGATGCATTTGGGTGCGTTTCGAAGAATTGCACCGACCGGGTGGCCTCGAGAAAAAACGTAGAAAACGTAAAAAGAAGTTATTATTTAAGGCTGGGAAGACGTCGCCGAAAATGACGCAAAACACAAAAGATCGGAAATGACCAAACCGTCAAATGTTTATAGCTCTTATTAAATAGAGAATAAAGAGTTTGTTCGAGTAAGTGTGTTATTATCCAAAAGCCAAAATTGCCTCAAAACTATTTTTCATAACAAATTTTTG
Source organism: Anopheles coustani (assembly GCF_943734705.1). NCBI lineage: Eukaryota > Metazoa > Arthropoda > Insecta > Diptera > Culicidae > Anopheles > Anopheles coustani. The sequence goes on from NC_071288.1 coordinate 13,243,044, forward strand.
CTTCTTCTGATTTATATTCGTCATTATATGGTGCTATTTCTATGAATTTTATTAAAATTGAACACAAAATTTAATCTGTTATCGATCAATGAAAAAGAGGATAGATTAAATGTGGCTTTCATATATTTAATACTATACGAATAACTTCTTTTTTGTCTTTTAACATTATTTCAACTTATTTCTATTTTTCTGCTAACTCCCCTGCTAGCCTTAACAATGTTTTTGCTATAAATTTAATCATTAACCGATGGTTGAATAGTATCATATTTCTTAGCTTTAATCTCTTTTGAAACAATATCAGAAACGTTCAAGAAGAGAAACACTAATTTCTGACAGAGAAAAATAATTTGTTTTCAAAAAAAATCATTCGTACGTCAAGTCCTGAAGAGTAATTTAATTAACGAGCCCATGCGACGCACGCACGCGCGCATATGCAACCAGCCAGAAAGTGCACCGAAAGCGAACTGACACTCATTTATTTAATTTTCTCATTGATATGCACACCGCACCACCATGCGTACTCTAACTTTCGCGATCGCTGAGAGTTTCTATTCCGCGGCGGTTGGTCGTGACATGCCCTGGTTCGCGCCGTGTACGAGCGACCCTTTTGCCAAGATCAACGCACACGATGCAGCGGTCAGTCCGCCTCCTCCTCCTCCACCGCCTACCCATCGTTGAATCATCTCCGATCTCAGAGACGTGCCTCAAAAAGTGCCACAAGCGTTCAAAATCCCAGCCGCGGCTGAACGTTTGGAGCAACGTTTGGCAAACCGGGAATGGAAAAGTAGGTTACCGGGGGTTCCATCTCAACGGCAAGCGACGGCTTCTGTTTATGCTTCCCAGGAATCGTCACCGCTTGGCACGTTTCGGTCCTGGCGAGAGATCAATCAGGGCGCGAAACAAGGCGCGGCTCGTCAACGATCGTCTCCAAGGGCTTGTGATGTTGCGGGAGTCGCGAGCAAGAAGCGAAAAAAAGGCAACCAAACGAGCATAAGCCACCAACCTACAGACACTTGGTGTGTGTGTGTGCGCGCACGCCCTTAAAGTTCCCATCGGGCGGGTGCGCACCAAACCGAACGGTCGGGATGGATCCGGGGACTTCTGGAGAACCGTTGGTTTATCGATTTCTGTGGAACTGTCATGCCGTGGCTATGCTGCGTGCCGACCGATGCTGCAGTGCCATTTCGAGATGCAAATCGCTCGCATGTGCGACCGGAGGCAACGCTTAATGTGCACCACTCGGTCGCGAAACTTCCACGAACGAAGCGCGGAGAAATAACAACCACCGGCTTGAGGGTGGAGCAGCATGGGCAGCCTGTTTGTGACAAGTATGACGCGTGCTGAGGGCGTGCAGCATCGGACAGTTGAGATCGCTTTTCGGTAATTGTTTTGTCGTCGTGCCTGACCCAAACGCCACATAATGGAAGCCTGTCCGAGCGGTCGTGAGTCATTTTATTAAACCGACCCTGGAATTAATGCAAATTGCTTACAAAGTTTTAACATTTGACATTATTTGTTCACCAGTAAATTAAAACTTGATTGGATTTCTCTGTTCGTTTTCCATCGAGTTTATAAAAATAACTTACGTCAAGAAAAAGGAATACAACACATCGTATACCTGAGCATAGTTCATATGAAAGTCAATAAATCAAAATCTAAACAAAGAATAGCAAAACAAAAACATTCAATTCGATTATCGCTATAGACAATATTCTCAAATGAGGTACACATTGTGATAAAAATACACAAGAAAATCCACTGTCTACACTATCTACTTTTGCACTGTTTACACTTTCTACTTTTGCTGACGTACGGACCGTGAGAAGATAGAAGCAAAATATTAATGTTTCAAACGCGGGAAACATAATTCTGGAACATTGGTAGCATTCCGATCTCGTGCAAAAGGCGAGCGGAATGGTCAAACACAGGCGAGGCGTTGACGCGCCGCTGTGGCTTCGAGGTTGTTTGATTGATACGTTCGCAACCGCCGGTTGACAGTATCGGTTGCACTCGATCGCTTCGAACGATCGATCACTTGCCCGGTAGGAAAACGAAGGTGGTGAGTAAAAATTGACAACACGTTCTTGAAAGCTCATCCCCTACCCCCGACCCCGGTTGTGGTCATTATCACCGACTCTCGCGTGTCGAGGGGAACTCCGGGAATCGATCGTTCCCCGGGGAGGAATCGTCCGATGCTGCTAAGTCCCGTTCCACCGGCTCGTCCTTTTACAGACGGTTCGCTGCTGGACGGCTCTTCAGAAGAAGTCAATGCCCCGCCGAAGACTCTACCGGCCTCGGAACCGAAGGCGCTGCGAAACCTGCTTCAGCACCGGCTAAGGTCACCGAGGCATCTCTGGCCCGGACATTCCGGTCCGGTCCCCGACCGCGAGCCATTTCGAGCGGCAACGACATTTTCCCGCGTACCCCGTCGAACACGTTGCGCCCGAAAACGGTAGCCATCGCCAACTCGGTGTCGGAAGACGCAACCACCGACCGGGCCGAGGGTTTAATGGCCACCGCAGCGACGACAGCGAGCACCGATCGTGGCATATGCAACCTCGAAAGCCAAACGATCGCTTACGAGCGAGCCACAATAAACGTGCCGGCGTACCATATTCGGCCGGGAGTTACATTTTTATTATGGTCGTTCTAGATTTACCCGCGGCTGGTCGTGCGGCTTCTGCCAAGGCGGAGATGTCACTCGGGGCAGCCGTATGTCTTCAGCGCCATCGTTGCCAGCGGGCTTTGGCTTCTTGCGGGAAAAAGGGACGAAGTAAACGCACCCGCAATGCGATTAGCGATCGAACATGTAGCAATCTGCAGTGGAAGAAACCTTTAACTTCGATGATGCTACCGGCTGGGAAACTACCGAGCTGCCTCTAGTACGGACTCGATCGATCACTTCGGTACTTCCACGATCGCCCGCAGAACCAGTTGACAACTTGTTATGGTGCAGGTGGTGGTACAGAGATGTGGCTCTGTGTTGCCTTGATTTGTCCAACGCTTCTCACGTACGTCTCAGGCCAATCTAACGGTTCTGCTCGGATAGCTTAGTCCTGTTGTGTGAAATGGATTGTCGAAAGGAATTTGTCAGTTCAACTGAAATATTTGCCAAAGATGTAGTCAGACAAATACGCCTCAAAAGTTCGTACTATTTCAATGAAGAAATTGAGCTAAGAGACATCCTGACACGTGATAAAGCTATGCGTTATTTCTGTGACATCTAAGATTCATTCAAGCTTCTGGAAATCCATTTCTTTTCTTAGTCACCAATCTGCCCCAATCGCTGCAGTATAAGACTGTGGCCATATAACCACTTTTGCAGTCGTAACACCAACCTCGTGTGCCAAATGTCGCGAGATACTTAACTTGAGTGCCATCCCCGACACAGTTCACGCCGAGGATACTGGTTCAAGGTTCAGCAATTTGCCATGCAACTACTCCAGACGCGACCTACGTCACTTGACTTCGAACAGGCGCTCCAACCATGAGCATAAATTCACTGTCGACAAACATGGCAGCACGTTGTGGATGTTAAACTTTTCCCCCTGCCATGCAACCTCGACTGGAAAAAAGGGAACCTTTTGTGCCGTTGCGGTTGGGCGTGTGGTGCCAAGACATACAAAAAACTAAGGCTAGTTATTACGTTGGGGGAGTTGTGTATTTCTTTCTCCAAGCAAATTACTCCCCGCTTGCTAGGTTCGCGGATTGCGGATCTTAATTTGTCGCGTCATCGCGCTCCTCCCAGCGGCTGGATGAGAGGGTGGTTTGTTTTGTTCCCGTCCCGAGGCCGGGCAAGTAACAAAGCGAAAGTGACCGCAAACGTTTAACGGTGTGGTTTGTGCGCGAAGGAAGGCTCCCCGGCCCCGAGAGGGCGGTAGCAGTTATTAAAAAATATGTCCACCCTATTGTGTTCGGTACGTGGCGAAGGCTCATGGGGTTTCGCCTTCCATCTTTTCGCTGTTGTTTTTCGTTTTAAAGGGAACCCAAAACCCCCATCAAGTGCCGTGAAGTGTGCACCGGACGTCAATAATACCCGTAGACGCCCCGGTAACGGAAAGCACGTCTCTCTTGCGCAAGATTCGTTCGGGTGATGTCTTTGTTAGGCCCCGGCGTAGGAGATGAGCTGCCCGCGCAAACAGTCATCTCCGGGAGGGAAGAAGCACAAAAACACTCGCCAAGGTTAATGGGTGAATATTTGCTTATTACTGGCCTCATTTGATCCTTGCGCTCGGGAGGTGAGTTAATTCTGAAACTCATATAGTCATATCAGGCCCTTCATATCACCATCGCGGACCCTTGACGAACGTGTTTATCCGAACGATCTGAGATTAAAAAGCTATCGAAAGGAAGCCCGTAACCGATACGGCCATAACTCCTCCTAGCAGTTATTATAAAAGCGCCCCGCGTTGCAACTGACCTTTCGGTGTCAATAGTCATTAATCTTTGAGGGTCTCTGCCAAAACGGATCCCAACCCCACACCTCACCTACCTATCTGCATCGGCATCGATACCGGTGATGTCAAGTGTCAGCAGCCTCAGCAGCAGCAGCACTTTGTACCCGATCGGTCAGTCTATCAAGGGGCTGATTATGAGTTCGCCACTAACTTCGGGCCCGCGGACCCTGGCGTCATAAATTATTGTGAGAAAGTGACCGAGGAGCCGAGCGAACGACGTTGAAAAGGATCCCGAACGAAACGAAATCCCGAAACAACCGCCAAGCGGCAGCAAGATTAAGAAAGGCAATTGTTGTCGATGATTTACAAGTTGGTCGTGTTTGACAGTTTCTCGGAGGGGTTTTTTTCCCCCCAATTCGTTCGACATCAAACAAGCCATTTGTCACACATTGGCGTCGCGTTGCCTGCGTGGTAAAATGTTTGGTTCGATTTGAGCTCGACCTCAACAAACAATGAGCCCCTTTGTCATAATCAACATTTGAATTGATTGTTTTTGAAGAAATCGACGATGAACCGTGGGATCATATTTTTTTTTGTGAGGAAAACTACGGTTTTACACAAGTTTGCAAAGAACGCATAGAAATTCTCAGCCAATTTCAGCATGCGGTATTTAGCGAAGGTCAGTTATCCTCTTTTAAATGCCCTGGATATCATTTATCATTTCCTTTGCATTCAAAAGACACAAAGACTGGTTTTAAAATGCAAACTGGAAAACCAAGACAAATCGTTGAAAACGGAAATGATTCGAAAACGTTTTTAAAAGCATTCTTTTATTTCATAATATGATTATGTTACCATAAGAGATCATGGTTTCCAACCTTGTTTTGTCTTCTACCAGTTCGAAAAATACTAAAATGAATATTCCTACCTGGGAATTTTGTAGCTATTCGATCGATTCTTCATCGAAAATGATTCATTTATTATTATTTTTTATGACTTGTTGCAAAAACGAATATTTGTTTCTTAAGCTGCCTTCAATATAGACAACTTCACCATACTGATCCTTCCGTTGTGCTTTTCGTTTTATCTTTCGCAGAAGGAAACCACGTACGTGCCAAGATGCGCCATAACAACATCGAGTCGATCAGTGCGATCACGTACAACCAACGTCCGTCGACGGAGGCGTCGATGGCGGACGCGAACAACAACCACAACGGGGGCAGTCCGTACGCGGGTCACCCGCTGGCGGCGGACGGTGCCGGAACGCTACCATCGGAGATCAAGAAGGACGAAAAGTACTCGCTCCGGCAGCGTCAGTCTCGCCGCACGACGCAGGACGCGCTGACGGCGGCGGGTGGAGGCCGCGGCGGCTCGACGGCCAAAGCGGCCACGGCAGCGACGGCAAGCGCGAGGGAGAAGGCGGCACCAAAGGAAAAGCCCAAACCCAAAGCCGCCCCGCTCAGCAAGTACCGGCGAAAAACGGCGAACGCGCGCGAACGCAGCCGGATGCGGGAAATCAACAGCGCGTTCGAGAACCTGCGGCGGGCGGTGCCGGTGGCGGTGGCGGGCACGAGCGGGGCCAGCTCGCCCGTCAGCTCCCCGCAGTGCGCCGGCAGTGCGGCCTCGAGCGAGAAGCTCACCAAAATCACCACACTCCGGCTGGCGATGAAGTACATCCGGATACTGAGCGACATGCTGAACGGTGGAGGTGGATCTCTGGAGAACAACAACGACCGGGACATGGTCAACCACAACGAGATCGAACGGGAGGTGATGCAGAAGGGTCTGCTGCTGATGGAGGGTGCCGGAGGCTACCTGTCATCGCCCGCCGTCTCTCCGGTGCGTGCCCCGGTGGAACCTCCCAAGCCTCCAGCCTCATCCTCAAAGACAACCTCGTCCAGCAGCACGTCCACGACCAATAGTCCACGGAAGCGGGCGGCCAAACGACCGTCCAGTAGTAGAGCCAAGAAAAGCACCACCAATACCACCTCTCAGAACACCACCACCACCAACTCCAGTGGATCCAGGACGGCCCGAAGAACTCTCACCAGTTCACTTGCAGTGGATAAGATCCCGGAAACCCTTCCGCTAACGGCACCCAGCTTGCTGGTCGACCCGACCCGGCCAGACCCGCTCGGGATGGACGTGGACCTGGGGTCGGTTCTCGAGTCCGACAACGACTCGCTCATCCTCTCCGAGCCCTGCCTCAGCCCACTGACGGCGGGCTCCGTGACCGGAGGTCTGAAGACGCACGGCTTCGGCTGCCCGGACAGCCAATCGGTGGTACCAAACGACAGCCTGGAGTTTGGACTGTTCCTAGAGTCGGACGCGGACTCGCTGCAGCTTTCCGAGCCCTGCCTCAGCCCGCTCGGTCACCTCGACTCCCTCAATCCCTTCAACGAGCTACTCCACACCGGCTTCAACGAGCAGACGGCCCTCGAGCTGTACTTATAACAGCCGCTGCGAGCCTCATCCGGAATCGGGTTCAACGTTTCACCCTCCTTCACTATCCTCTATCCTTCACTCTATTACGATATAAGTACGTCTACACTCCTTCCTAGGTGCTAGGTGTTTAAGCTAAGGCCAAGGTGTCAACGAAAGTCCCAGTAATTTATTCTCACCGTGTCATATTAGTTAAGAGAGCGCGAGTGAAGCCGCCGGCGCCTCGCGATTGTCCGACGACGACTTTGCACGATCGTTTCGATTTTTTTCTTCTTCGTTGTTTTCATTTAGGACGGCCAAAGATCAAACGATGCGGCCCGGTCCAGCTGTAATTATAATTACCAACGCCACACGGCACCCGATTTCCATGACCACGATTTAGATTCCGGCCTAAAAGCTAGCGCCGTTCTGTCGTTTGATGTAATTTTGTTTAGTAACGCAAACAATCAACACAAGAACTCATCCATTTTCCTCCAACTTCATATTCATCCACTCGTCACGATCATTTGTTTAAAGGCGACTAACTTTGGCACGTTTCAAACTGTCACGAATTTAATTAGCTTCTTCAGCTAGTGGCGCTTTCAACTCGCGGGTGGGTAATTCGGAACGGTCTATTTGTCACCCCCTGCTAAGTGGTTTGTCGTTTATTCAATTGACACTGCCTCCTTCACGGTATAACGGTCGATTTGGCATGCACGTAATGTCCGTTAAAAGAGGTGTGAAGAGCCATCGATCAGGTGAAAAATGGGTGCGTCAAATTGTTTGAAGATTCGCCTCAGGTTTTTGTTTTGTGCCCAGCTTTGAAACAGATTGAGCGTAAATTTTCCCGGTACAATAACTCCTTTATTTTGCTAATACTGTTTGTTAGCTAAAACCAGAATGTTTGCTAGCAAAGTCATGCAACTTTCAATCCTAAATAAATTCATCAATTTTCTTCGCCATCGGCACCCGGTTTTTGCGAGGAGCAAAGCTTGCTTTATAGTGATTTATACGCATTTTCATTCACATACTCCAGCATAGTACAAAACAGAGCTCATAATGTATTTTATTTTCCTCCCCGAGAATTTGTTCCACCAGCATCGTAAATCAATCCCCGCATGACAATTACATTTTAATTGGAACACCAGCATTTCGCACACCATATCCACACAGCAGGAAGGGAACTGACCAACCAAGCGATCCAAATCTGGCGTAGAAAAATGTCACCCGAGCTCAAGATGGAATGGCTATGGATGTGGGAGATCCGGCAAAGACGGGGGTGAAAATGTCAAAATGTTGCAACATGTCATACCGAGGCCGCTTTGATTCGCTGCACGCGTTTTCCAGTGCATCTCTGTTTTTGTGCGCATTGTGTTGGCGTTAGAATTATGCCTTATCTCGATGGTCCCGTTTCGCCAGTCCCCATCAGCTGGGGAACCATTTTTAGCGACCGCTTCGCGTCGTTCGCCATTTTCATCGTGCACGGTCACCAAGCGAGTTCAATGTTTATTTACACAATAGCAAAACCCCCACCCCCGATCGTTCCGGAGCATTGCATAATTCGTGCAACACGTGGCCGGTACCTCATGTCCGTGTAGCCTTTATTCTAACACCGACCACACTCGCAGCGTCTAGCTCGTTGCTTTGTGTGGGGATAGCCACCCCCACAATTCCGGTCTTGCAAAAGGGGGTGTACGTGTTGCCCCCTTTGTTTCGCGAATGATTTGTTGCCAACTCTCCGGTTCCGCCGGACTCGTTCTCTCTCGCGAAGCGATCGCGGCATTCCGAGTTCGACCCTTTATTTTCCCACCACTTCCGATGGGCGCCTTGTGCTGATTAATGCCAGTGCATCGGGCTCGAGGGGGGTTGTCCAATAATGGAGCCGGCCTGCGAACGTGGGTAGGCGTTTCTAAGCAAATCGAAGCCAAGCGGAACGGAGCGGAACGGGGGAAAACGGTGGTCAGACACCTGTGACTATAGGTAAGAAAAAGCTAAATAAAAATGGAACCATTCTGCGTCGTAACTGATCACTCATTCGCGGTGCTTTTCTAGCCATCCGGGGATTGTTTGTAGTTGATTCGTTTTTGCTTGCAACCAAATGATTTACAAATTGCATTCGTAAATGTTGCCCTCGGCTTTTTTAAGCGACCGATTTCCTTTCATTCAAAATTTTCAATGAAGTTAAGTGTTTTGTTTCGATTTTCTTTTTTTCGAGAAAGATTTGTTGTACCAACCGCTTTTGGGTACGGGTTGTCAACAACTTCTTGAGCATAGTAGCTCGAATCTTTACGATCAAGCAATCCCGCACAATCCATCCAACATATGCAAGATTGCATTATCGTAAAGCCAATCTCGAGATTTGCCATTTGCAACCTTTCACCGATCGCCACCGGATCGGATTCGGTTCGGTAATCTCGGTGCGGCCATCGGGATCTCCATCGCCGCTCTCGTGCGCCTTTCACGTCATGTCGTTTTGTCATCGCCAATCCCCCGCCATACCTCCCCTGCCCGCCGAAGGTCGCCCCTGGTCTCGGAGAGTTTCAAATTCTAGTAGCGAACGAGCGTTTAGAGGTGCAAACATTTTCGATTTTTATCCATCCACGAAGCACCTGTGAGCATATTTGTCTCTTATAACGATTTTTTTTTATTGCCGTTTTGTTTCGCTTTTCTATTTTTCCCCTGCTACATACGCTCATGGCACGCCGGTAGCGATTGCATCTTACGCCGAAGTGGAGGCAAAAATGGGCAAAGCAACTTCCCTGCAATGCTGATTCGACGGCACTGTTCAAAGGTTGTGTGGCAGTGGCTTTTGTTTTCCTTTGCATTCCGCCACGCTGAAGCGGTTGGTTCCTTTCACGAGTCATATTTCGGCACGTGCCCATTTGTTGGTCGTCATAAATTGTGAAAGTTTATTTGGCTTCCCTTGAAATCAATTCGAGCACGAGGTTTATTTTTAACTTTTTATCGATATGCTCGTCGCAAAACCGAAACGACTATCCGAGACTACCGTATTTTATTTCAATCATCAACCAAGTAATGACCAGTCTCCGATCAAAAGACATCAACGTACGATGAAGCGAGGAACCTTACGACTAGATTTGTTGTAAAATGACCATTTCCGAATCAAAAGACATCGACAAGTGGAGAAGCGAGGAACCTTTTGTCAAAATTTGTTGTAAGAGTATACAATGCTCTCAGTTTCAAATTATCTGTCCAAATGTAAATAAAAGAAGGAAACTAATAACTATGTAAAATATACTGTACATGAGACACTCCACATTGGCATTGCAGCAAAGCGGCTTAGTTCAATAGATGCGCCTTCCCATTCCATACGAAAGCATTCCAGTAGCCAATTCCTATCGAAAATATCAAGTTTGACGTAGCATTTAATTAGTGTAAACGTACGAGTACGTACCAATGTTTGTAAAAGTTATATGATAAGGAACTTCTAGGATTAAAAATTAGCTAAGTAGCAACGATATTTTCTTTTTCCGCACTCTTTTCATCTTCACTTCTTTTTTACATAATCGATGAATGTTACAAGCTATTCTATTTTCTATCATCATTCAGCGTGTAATCGTCTAGTTTAGTCGCAATAATTATTGTTAACTTGTTTTGCGTAGCTGCAATGTTAAGATCCATACAAACACTGTAAAGTAGAGAAAACTCTAAGCTAGCCGTAGAGAAAGCAGAACAGAAACCCCTTCGATACGTTCGAGAGCGTGGAACGAATCATTGTCCTACTTCAGTTGTGCTTCACAAATTATTTCTAAATAAGAGTATCAGAAAAGCAATTTATTCAAATCGTTGCCTTTTCCTTCTATAGATTAAGGACAAAAGTATCTGAAAGAAACAGTCAAAGATAATCATCGGTAAGTAAACCTTCCATCAACTGCCTAAGTAAAGTGCGCCGGGATACACGGGCCACTGACCCTTACGCAAAATCAAAGATGACATCGATGAAAAGTTCTCACGCTCTCTTAAATCATTCGATAGCCAACGACCGATGGTCGCGTCCATCACGTTCAGCGGCCAACGCGAACGTCCTGTTATTTTTAGGCCCAAACGGGTGCAACTCGTTTGATTCCTCATCGACGATAGTGTCGCATCGCAACGACTGCATCTCGCTCGCCACAAACAACCCATCCCGCTATCAAATCGATGCATTATATTTGGTCAGATCTGGTCAGGAAATACCGCGTGGACGCGCGGGAATGGTGAGCCTTCACACCACCACGGCGCAGAAGCGGAAAAACTGGAATTCCATCCCGCCCGCTGAAGCCCGGTAGCCCAATCGATGGGAAAAGCACAATCTCTGTTTGCACATTTTCCTCCCCGCTTTCTCCCATCCCCAAGTTCATCGGTGTATTTGTTTATTTGGACATAGTCATCTGCGTCTTGTCCAACTACCCAAACGTACTACGATCGATCGGTTAAAAATGCGTAAACCGTACGCGAAAGAAATCTCGCTCGGAATATTGATGAGGTTACGGAGGAAAACTCGTTCCAGTGTGCTAACCGAGTCCGTGTCCTACCAACACAGACCGTTGGTGCGTTGTTGCTCTATGGCAGCGGTGTTCAACCTCTTTGGGAATGTTTTAAAATTTGTTGTGGTAGTTAAAGGCCACAATATTCTTGAATCGCTTGATATGTTTTTCAATATTCGAATGTTGCTAATAACAAAAAGAAATCTAAGAATTGAACTATTTTAAATCCATCTCGCAATTAAAATTATTTTGTCTAACAAATACATTTAAAGACCAAGCAAACAGTTTAAAATTATTATATGAATTTATGATGATACTAGTATTCGATTCAGCAACTTTATCGCAACAAATAAATTAGCTATTTTATGATAATTTAAACTAGGTTTTTTTTAACGTACTACGGCAAAAGATAGGTTGAGAGTCCCTGCTCGGTGGGTTTCCCCTAATTGGACGCTCCGTGGGTTTGGGAAGCCGTTCGCGTGGTTGGTGTAGGACCCAAAACGGGGAGTGCAGGCGTTTTTCTTTACCTCGGGCCCGCTGACGAAGCCTTTTTCTGCTGCACTCTATCCCCACGGACGTTACGTTCCCTGGAATTTCGACCAATAAGGCACCGATCCATGTCGTGTGTGAACTGAGACCGGTCGAGTATGTCGCGCATCTGAGGAATGCATTGCAGGTTGCGTTCCATCATACATGCTTTTTAGCATTGTTCCACTGGTTCGCAATGAGGAAATGTTGGCGAAACAGAAGCTGGTGTCAATCAGTCACATTTCCAGGGTTTTGCAACCTACATCTTGGTGCTTCGGCTTCGATTACATAAACGAATTGTGAAGAAAATGTACCACTATTTATTGATACAATTAAAAGCCAATCAAAGGGAAGCGATTTGAAATACAAAGTTAATTTCGTTCCCGTTGGATGCACGCACTGATTGCACCGCGATTAGGAGGAAGCCAATAAAATCTCCATGCCACCAGTTCATGCAAAACGTCCAACCCCCCCCCCCCCTCCCCCACCCTCCCTCGCTCCTTTTGCAGTGCTTCCTGCCCGAATGACTTCTTACCCTGCTATTGTTCGCTCGGTGGAGCTGCATTTTCCCAGCGCATAATTTCGTTTTGCTAAGGCCCTCCCCCCAACATGACCCGCTGTTCGGATTCCTTGCGGCCCGTCCCATTCCCTTCACCGCAGTGCCCCGATCGGTCGATGTATATATTGTTATAAATAATTCAATAACCGCACGCAGCGCTCAGCCCCGTCCCTTGATCCTGGCCGCTCGGTTCGCCGTCAAGAATTCATCGCAATCGGTCGCACCCTTCGACGCGGTTCAGCGCACACGCACGCATGCACGGAACCGATACAACACGCCCGCTCGGGTGCGCCTTGGGTGGAGGAACTTTGGGATTTTATGGAAGGAATCGCTCCCCCGTCAGCAGGCTGGATGGAGTGTGCAGCCGAGATCAATCAACATCGGCCAATGTTTCACATGGGCGAACACAATGCAACAATTTATGTACTTCCCCTTAGGATGGCGTCTTGCTTGCTCGCCCAACCGGCTTCGGCCTATGCTACCGGGAAGCCAAGGAAAACGATGTTTATGCTGCTGCGGTTGCAATTCCAGAGGGATCGCGGAAGCACCGTCAAATGCAATCGATCGCAATCAAGCTGTCGGGCGTCGTTTCAGTTTCTTCGCAGCGTTGAAGTTCATTGGCCTCCTTTCGAGGAGCATCTCCGATGTTGTAGTTCCCATCGTTATAATTGTCAAAAGAAAGCAACGTAAACGCAAGTGGCGTACAAGACATTAAAGGAATAAAACAACCGCTAATGGAGTCAATTAAACTCACCCCGAAAAGCACGATGATACACGAGCTGTAAAAGTGTTCGTTGTGATGATCCAGTCTAATCCATTCGTCCAGCTGACACGGTGTGTTAACCCGCTCGGTTCAACATGGCCAAGCATGAACGTGTTCGGCGCACGAATGTGACACCCGATACACGCCCGGAAAACCACAGCGGGACGGACGGGAGGGACGCGCTTCCGGGTGTTCAAATGTCACCCAGAAAAAACAACTCAATTAACGAGTCCGGTAGCGCAGTTGGTCGTGTTACCGCGTGGCTGCACTCAGGGGAAATTCACGCAGCGCCACTGAACGAACCGACACGATTTGTCTATTCCACGACCATTTTTCAGCCCGACACCCCGCTTGGGGAGGTGGGATCCAGGGGAAAATACAAGGGGACATTCGATTTCGCACTCAATGTTCGCGCTGCATAATCAATCGGCTCGTGATTGAGTCGAAAACGGTAGGGCTTTATCCGCATTTTTTTTCTTCTTCGCCGAAGCTGTAAGTTTGTCCGAGCCGGCCACCAAACGGTTGTGCGAATTTTCCAACCACAACCTCCGAAGATCGTGCGGACAAACTTCGCCGACACCGCGTAAGGCTATTTGCATAGGATTTAATATTAAAATTAAGCCGATTGCGTTCCCCCCACGGTTGGGGTTTTCTCGCGCCCATTCGCGGTTTTCCTGCGTCGGATCGACGTCTTCGATGCAACCCCCTTTTTCGGGATGACAAAGTGCACCGAGTGCGACACCTTTAGCTTGCGGTTTTGCGCCAGTTCTGCCCGCATTCGATTCCCGGTGCCGATCGGTGGATGATTAATTCCCTGCTGAAGCAACCGCGAGATCCAAAGGGAACCGCCGAGAGGCGGCTGCCGGACTTGGTTTGGTCGTTTGGACCGAATTGGCCATTTACCATAAACGACGATGCGCCCAACCGGAGCGAGGTGCCAAAGTCGTTAGCTTGCATACCCGTGGTGGGACGACGAATTCGTGCACCTCTCGGAGTGGCACGTTTAACCCTTTCGGAGGCACGATTTCTAGGCGCCAGTGCGCCGGACGTTGGGGGAAAAAGTTCTAGGGTGTGTCCCTTTTCGCGTCCATAAGGCGCCCGTCCAAAATGGGAAATGTCACGCAGATGACGAAAAAAAGTGGTGTAAACCTGCCTAAAGGGCACATCACGAATCGGTCGATTGCGAAACATATTTATAAACACATATCGAACCACTTAAACGACCTTCTCAGAGAATGATAGTGAAATGTGCGAGTGTTCACACTTTTAAAACTAAAGTTGCTTTAAAAAGGTCTCAACGCTCGCTTACAGAGCATTGTCCAAAGCGCATGGCAGCCCCTAAAGTTGCGGTCGGTTGCTTTGAGCAGCTTCTCAAAACCTTTCCCAACAAAAAGTGGCTCGTAATTTAGTTCAAATGATAAGCGAAACCCGTACCGTACCAGCTTATAATGCACCGATGGAAAAATGAACGTCACGGACGCCTTTGAGCGGCCTTTCGACACTTTATCAAACAGTTTACCACCGGGTAATGTTCGCTATCTCTCGCACCTTCGACTGACTGTCCCTCCCGTGGTTCAAATATGATCCATTTAATGCGTCCGTTAGGTGTAAGAAATCGAGAAATCGAGCATCGAGCGAAGCGAAATGCGTCCAATCGACCAGCCCAACGATGCAACGCGACAAGCAGCCCCCATTCGCGCTATCTTAAGCAGTTAAAATGTTTGCTAGCTTCTTACGATAATCTTACAAAGAATTTCTCACCTTTCGCACCCGCGGAACGGGATCGAAAGGACTTTGGAGTGCGTTAGGGAAGGGGAAGGCATGAGAAAAGGGGTATGTATAAACACATCGATTTACGTTATCTGCCACCTCCACTAGCTGACGGTGGAAAGCGTTCACTTTCACGGTTGCGCGAAGCTTCATCCCACCCCCAATCACCCTGTTTCCAGTTGTTTTCCAAACGAACCTCGGATGCCACAAATGCGTCCCGATCCATTAGTCGGTCGTACACTAATCATACATTTTATTGGCGCAATCTGACACTCGGCTGGCAAGCGAAGGCTTCCGAATGACCAGAGAAAGAGGGAGAGGAAGTGGTATAACTACAAAAACAGAATGGTTTTCCCAAGCCTGCGACGCCCTTCCATCATCAACACCGTTCGGATGTTCGAGTTTGCGTTAAATGTTTTAATTACATCCACAACGGCGCAGCGACATTCGCTTCGACCTTTAGATGATGCCAGCGTTCTGAATCTTCTCGTACCGCCGATGGAAATCCGATGCGAGACGACTAAATCCTTTTAAGCGCTAATGCAAATCGGGGCATTCGAACGCATTACTCATTTGGAACCCGCGCGAAGGAACGGGGTAGGGTTACGCGGTGGCGTTGAAGCCGAAGTGAGTTGTGAGTGGTGATTTGATAAGCAGAAGGTGATCTCGCTAGTTCTAGGCGCCAAACCAATCCGTTTCGAGACGTAATACGGAATTTATTTGCTTCCGGGCTAAGCTACTCGAGAGGAGTTATATGGCAATCACTGTTGAGGTGATGTTGCTCATACCAATCATTTTTCTTTTCGTTTCATAAGAAACAATTGTCATCTGTTATTGTTTTGTTCTATTTTTTTTCGCGTTTAAAGTTTTTATTCAATTTAATGTATTGATAAAAGCTGCGTCTAGTGTTCTAAAACCAGATTATTAATTTAACTTACTCCTTAAATATGAAAAAAAAACAAAAGATTTAATGTTATCATATTATTCATCATAATTTTTAACAATTAATATACGGACACTATTATAACTACGATCTAACACTGGTTCTAATCATTAAAGAAGTCAATATTTTCAAAGCTTTTTTCATAACACAATTAAAATCCACTAGTATTATTATTGATATTTGATAAACATTGTCAGCTATTTAACGTTCTTTGCAAGTTTATGTACAGATAATTTAACATTTGACGAAATTAGAGATCATTTTAGACAAAAACGATAATTGGTAGTTTGGAGATATTTTGTTTATTTTTTTTACACAAGGTAAACTAGTCCTCCAAAAGTCTATCTGACATAACATAAAATGTTTCTATCTTTAAAGCTATTTTGAGAAGTTCATTAAAAACTTGACACCTCAATGGAGAAGCAAAAATAAAAGTAAAACAGCACCAAAGTAATCCAAAGTTATAGTTATATAAACAATATTTCAAACAGCTTTAGAATATTACATTTCAATGTTATGCCTAACACGAAAAACAGCATTTAATGTGACGTTTTTAAAACAAGCATTGGAAATGTTGATCATTTACAAATCACTTGCATTTGTCAGCAAGTTATGACCCATAAAAGTGTAGGCGCAACTAATGGAACTCATTCACTGGAGTTCCAATTGTCGTGAGGCCGTACTTGACCAATTATATCCCAATTCCTACGTGAAACGCATAGCGCCAGCCTCCCAATCGCTTGCAACCAGACTCGGTACAGTTCACGCTCTTCACCCCAAGCACATCCTTCCCACGCCTTCCCAACATGCCCAGGAATCGAATGCGAGAGCATGATTATCGACAAATTAACTCCTAAATACGGGCCCAAATAAGGCAGCAGGGCGCAACCAAATCAGTTCGCAGCCCGCTCCCAGAAAGGATAAAGAGTGCATTTTCCTCCCACCCACCCAGCACCGTTCTCTTTCGTGGGGCCAGGACCACGGACTGGATTCCTTTTTGCGCCGTCAATAGTCAATGATAAATAATTTATATATTCAACAAGTTTTCCCATTTGAATGAAGCAATAAAAAGTCAATTTCCATAATTTCATGTTGGGGTTCGCAATGGCCGCTTTAACGTTGCGCCCACTCCATCGGAATCACCTGCCCTCCCCGCCTGCTTGCCTCTCGCGGAAGGCCACCGTTGTTTTCACACATACCAGGCGCACGCACACACACACACACACACTGGCCAGTGGAGCGCCAACCATTGGCAGGCGCCAATTTACGGAGTGAGGAAATCTTTTATTATAATTTATTGACTCATGCATGTACTGTCGGAACCGGGCGGTACTTAAATCCGCTCCTACACTCGAAAATAACCGTCGGGGCGCCCTCGTTTGGAACATCGCGTCACCCGCCGCCTCCCGCCCCCGTTAATGATTTCCTCTCGTCTCACCACGGACAAAACCTTGCCACGCGCACTCACCCCAATTGACCATAAAAGTCCTTCCCGCACGGTTTCGGGTAACTGCGAAAGTTCCCAGCCGTAAAAGTCACTCCAAAAGGAGCCAGCAAGTCCCGCGGCCAGTCATACTATACACACACACACACACCCAGTCGCGCGGGTTGATCTCCGCGTGGGGAAGAAGGTGTTCCCGTATGTCGCTTTACGGTGCATTATGGGCGCATTACACCACACATCAGGGCATCCTTTGGCGAAGAGTACAAGACTTACCAGGCCGTCTCTCCGGTTCGGCAAGGTCCACCATGTGGAACAGACACACACACACACGCGCGCGCGAGAGTCCAGCGCTCGGTAAATCACCTTTTATGGGATGATTTTCAAATGCAGCCTCGTTCGGCTGCCCCATAAATCCCGCCGCCATGTGTCCGTCAATTTGAATAACGACACATACGTACCCTCCGCTTCGCCTTTGGTTCCAATCGGGGGCCCTCCTAATGGGGCGCCTTTTCCACTTCACCTTTCGGATCGCGGATGATTCATCCATCTTCCGCCGCGTGCTGCGGGTTATGATTCAATTCGACCGGCCGTCGAAGAGGCCCTGGGCGAAGCCATAACGCCGTCGCACAAACGCCAGCAGCACTCTCGGTGGCCATAAAAAAGGGCTTGTTCGGGCTAATGGAAATTGCAGGTTTTATTGGAATAATTAGTCCTTGTTCATATTCATATTTATTCTGACCGATGGCGCAGCTGGCGCTAGAAGGGAGTTGATGCATTTCCCCCGGCCCGACATTTCATGCCATAAAACGATGAAAACAGTCCTAATGCAGCCGAGACAGTGCTTTGCTGGAAAAGATTAATACAAAGTGGGGCATTTCCACTGTTAGAGGAGTTTCAGCTAGATCAAGTATGTGAAACGTGATTTCAGTTCCCGACGCGTATAGCATAGATTAAATCAGTGCAATTGTAAATTTTTACATAAACCGTTAAAGACACAGTTACTATAAAATCTAAATAATGTAAAAAACTAGAAAATAAAGTGTTAATAAAAACATATATGAAATAGTAAACGATAGCTGAAAAATATAAAAGAACAATGGCCGATTGTGGGAATAAAACTGTTTGCAAATAATCAGTATTTAGTGGTTCATTATTTCTAAGAGCTAATAAAAATTTACGACAAGTTTTTTTAACGTTTCAGTTTAACTTGACAAAAAACAAACTAAAAAATCATTTAGTAATATTACAAATTTATCAATGAAACGTACCATTAGTGGCAGTTGCATAGAATTAATAAACAGTGTTGATGGTAACTTCAATCAATTAAAAATAAAAATAAAAATGAAATAAATTAAAACAGGTTAAATGAATAAAATTAAAAGGAAATCACTTATACTTCAAATACAAACCACTCAAGAAAGTTTACGCGATCTTTACCAGCGACCCAGGCTAAAGTGATTGGAGCATTTGAGCCGGGCGTCATCAATCAAATCCTAGGCAGGTATCGAAGCGTTTGCCCCCTGCGGGAGATACCGTCCTATCGACACTCTATCAAGCGTGCTGCCACCAACAACAATCCATCTCCCGTGGGCCACAACCCCGTTGCGATACGCACAGCGCCCAGGCGAGATCTCGCCTCAAATCTAATCGAAAGAAGGTCGAGCCCACCGATGACATCCACTGCGGGGCGATCAGCCATGAGCTTTCAGTGCGAACGAGGACGCGAACACCCAACAGATACCTTATCTAGGAGGGCCGTTTGTTGCCTTTCGGAAAAAAAGATCATCCCACGACGATGATCCATCGGTCGGCCTCGGGCTAGAGGAGGCGTCAAGACAACGTCGTCGTGGGTTACTCTGGAATAGGGCTACAGATCACAGCCCGAAGCCATCCGCGCGGGTTGTCGAACCGAACGACCGATGTCGATCCGATTCCAGAAGCTCGATGGATCGATCGATCGTTATCACCAATTAGGAGTGGATGGAAATGATTCATGGGCCCGAACGCCGTGCGCTACCATTCGGCGTATCCCGCGCTCCATCGTCTTAACGAGCTGGAGCTCCTCCTGCAGACGCTACCATCTTGACCAGGAAGCTGCCAATCGTAGGTGGACGATAATTGGCTCGAAAAACCGCGGCGGCATATGAACAGAAACCCGCGTTGGAAGCTAATCGCCCCATCGTTGTACCGAGCCCGAAAATTTGCATACGCCCGCCAGGTCGTTTGGACGTAGGATGGCCCTCTTAGAGCTTTGCCGCCACCGAAATTGATTGTGCCAATTAGAGTGTGCGATATACAGGGTGAGAAGGAGCCGACTACTGGGCTGCTTTCTCGCACGCTCGAGGCAGATGACCCGGCCGGAGCAAGTGCGTAGCCCTCTATCGGTGACCCGCGGAAGAGGTCCAGGTATCTCGTGGTTCCGAGGTAGCACTCCACTTTCCAATCGCGACCATCCATTGCGTTCTTGGCGATGCACAATCGGAATGTTCGGGCGTCCTCGTGCTCCACTTTTATCATCGACGATATGGCAATGTGTGTGTGCGTGTATGTATCCGGGAGAGAACGATCGGTAACGGGCAGCCGGGGCAATTAAATCCTTGTAACTGGATCCATTAGCTCGGAAATAAATTACCGGCGCGGCATGCGGGGCTGTTATCTGCGCACAACGCCACGCACCGACACGCGTTTATTTATGTTGGCACTGCACTTTTCCGAACGCGCGTTCACCTTTCCGCACGCGCTCGAATGGGGAGGCTTGGGTCCGCGAGGCGGCGAAATCTTGTCGAAGGTCGATTATTTGGCATTCCGTTCCACTTTCTTCCCCCGCCTGCTCGGCCGAACGGCGGGGGGAGAATGAATCTCGTACACATACGTACGCACCGGCTTCCAGTGCAACCGTGGCGCCTCCATTGTGACGCGTTGCAATAAAACACTGGCCCAATGGCACAGCATGGATCATGGTCGCCGGATCGCCATTTCGGTCGAATCCTCCGGGGCATTTTTGTGCTGCAATCGATGGCGCCAACTGGCCGTTCCGCCGTTTTTTTTATTATTATTTTTTCTTAACGCTGGTAGATGATAAAAATTATCCCCCGATCCGCGTTCGGTCGGCGCTGCTATGAGGTGGTGTACGTGAGCGATTATCGCTTTGCAGCCGTACCGTACCGGGGCGATCCTGCGAAGGACATTCCGCGCACCGGCATCGATCGGACCGGCGTCGTAAAGTGCCGATAATTTGTAGCACGCCAGCTTTTGGGCGAGCTCGGTGTGTTTGATTGTGTGTACTTTCTCCCGGATTGAACGAAGGTGTTATTGAAGGGCCGGGATGGTGGGGAGAGGGGCAAGGACGTACCCTGGTGGTTCGGTAATCCATGATCTGTTAAGACAAAGCGAGCATGTTTTTATTGAGTGCGCATTGATGTCCATAAAACACGAATAATTCGAATCGTACGATTTTACACCCGAACCCAGATCCATTTCGATTCAACAGCACAGTAAAGTTGAAATTAAATTGGGATTTTTAAAAGTAAACTGGAACACTTGCGCATGCACTTTTTACCTTTTCATCCGACTGCTCGAGCTTTTAACTAGTACGACATTATTTTATTAACTTTTTGCTTCCAAAACTTAACAGGTCCTCATTTCGTTAATCTCAAAACAAGTTTACTTCAGAAACAGAAACAAGAACCCCAACGTCATTGAAAGTAACAGTTCAATAGCATAAAAGTTACATAAACAGGAAAATTATAAACACAACGTGAGCATTCATTGATTCCAGGATAAGCAAAAGACTTTGTTTTTTTTTTAATCTTCATTCAACCAAATTTCTTATCGAAGAGATATTCCCTCGATCCGGTTGATCGATATTGCCGGGTCGGTATGCACTCGCTTTCCGTTTGGCAATCAACAAAACAAAATTAACAAAACGCAATAAAAATGAAACCTGTCCGTCGCCCGGTTGGACGTCGTAAAAATACCACACAATCCGAGAAAGATTTACAGCGATCTGAAAATCCAAATAAAACCACCGATAAAATGCATATCAAAGCTCCGATTTGCCGCCGGGAAGGAGAGTCGCCGACCGTAGCGTTGTTCCACTTTTCGTGGTGTTTTGACAAAAAAAAAAACAGAATATCAAAAACGATCGGGATCAGATCGATATCGATTCTTTTTTTTCTGTCAAAGCCGGTTGAAGGGACGAGATTGAAAAGAATCATACAGCGAAGAAAATCTTGAAACCGTAGAGTTTTTAGCATCAACATGAATCTCTTTAAATGTTTGATTGAGAGCTACTTAAAAACAAACAAGTAAAACAAAAATTAATCCAATCAAAATAAAACATTGAACGGAGTTTAACCAGTCTTGAGAAAAATTATGCCCAAATGCAATATAAATAACTATGTTAACAAACCGTTGGGCAACCGTTCGTTCCCCAAAGGGTTAAAGTTAAAATTATGCTTGATAATTTGTTATTCCCTTGGTGCGGATCCGTGCGTGCAACAATGGTTCATCTCGAAAAATGGCAAAAATTAAATTTGTCAGCAAACATGAACAACAATCAAAACCGATGAACGCTCCGAGCGATGATTCAACTTTAATGTGCCTCGAAACTCACTTACCATCCCAATAACCGCTTCCTTCCACCTCAACTTTAATGCTCCTCGGAACCAAACTCCTCCGGCAATCGATCGTTGCTAATTAATTAAAAGCAATTCGAAGATTAAGGCACTCCCTGCCGCCCAAGGGTGGGGTGGCCCGGTTTAAGGTTGGAACAATTAAACATCCCCCGCGCAGCAACCAGCGTCTGGCTCTCCTCCAACCATCCTTTGGCGTACGCAAATTACCGAACATTGGCCAGGCGTAACTACTTCGCCGGCAGTTGAAAGGACGCTCGATCTCCGTTGGGGAGATCGAAGGAATGCGATGGCGGCTAGTTTTGTTTGCATTGGTTTGGTTTAATTTTTCGGTTCACAAAAACACAGCCAGGGTAAGTTTTCGCCGCGTAGGAAACAGCGGGTTGCACAAAAGCGTACATGCCGAAGACACTGCCGGGTTCCATTAAATCTGCCGAATCTGCGGAGTAAGGATAATTGATTTGCGCACCGAGCGAAGGGGCTGTGAGGGGAGGCTTTGCGGGAGTTTTCTTCCACTAGCCACTGGGCACAGAAAGCAATCGGAGATCGAGCTGCTGCCCGGGGTGTCCGATTGGGTTGGTTCCTTTTTTTCATATCGTCCTTCCAATGGGCTTTTCTTTCGCATTCCAGTCGGATACCCATCTCCCGAAGGAGCAACGGTTCTGTTTCAGCAAAACTGCCCCTCGGCGATCCTCCGGTAACCCAATCTTCAAGCTGCGCCACGGACACATGAAAACACACAAACACAAGCTAATTGATGCAAACTCGTTCCCGAGGCTGTGCCGGTTCGCAGCGGACCATAAATTACTCCCGCTCGCTGTCAAAATATTTAAACCCCTCAATCCATATATACAACCCTCACTCGAGTCTAACTCGGGAGGAAGGCTAGTTTTTCCACGGCGCTGGCGGCACGCGGCGATTAGATTGCTGGCGCGAATCGAACGATAATCTTCTCCCTTTTTTACCGCAGCCAACTTGGCACGCGCTCGCAGAACGCCCCGCCGCCATCGGCCATCGACTGTTTTCCAGGTGAAATAAGGCTGTTAGAAGCAGCAGGAGCGGCAGCTCGATTTATGATCGCTTCGGTAGCTGTCAAAACGGCCGACGAGGCCACATGTCGAACGGAACGGATTTTAACGCATCGGCACAATTTATTGACGCTCTGAGCAGCGCTTTCCAGAAGAATTTCGCACATCCTTTCGCACACGCTGTTGGCAAACATGAAATGAATAGCTAGAACACAGCATGGCCGCTGCCAGGACCAAGTGGTGCCAGTCCATCACACAACTAAAGGTCATCAACGGCAGACACCTCGTTCGGTAGATTGAAGGTCGGTGGCAGACCTCATGCTTTACCCGCGCCCAGCCAAACGAACCCCCAACTGTTTCACTTAACAACCTAATTATTAATGCATTTCAACGGGCGAACCGCCGCCGATTGGGTGGGTCTCAAAGCACACCAAAACAATAACCTTTGCTGCCACGGGGGAGCGGCACAGGGGTCTTGCGACTCCCTGTGGTCCCGGGCGCCCGATGAAAGGCTCCGTGGCCGGCTGGTGACGATCGATCACCTCGGGAGGGAGTCCGTTCGGATCGATTTGTCGTCGTTTTCCATTTGCATTTCTGAAGGAATTTAAATTTTTCTTACGTTGAGCCGATCGTTGCTCTTTGAAAATTTAAATAAAAGAGACTTTGCGTTACCAAAAAGTTTGTCCATTTCCTAATCCATTTTTAAAGAAATTCAAGGAGTTTTTCGTAAAATTTGTCTTTACCATTATTTTTAACATGTTTTGAATTACGTTCCATGATTTTTCGTCTTTGTTGCTTGACATTCTACTTAATTTCTCGTGATAATAAAGATTACTTATTACATTTATGTACGAAACAAATACGAGTTTATCTGTACCATTGTTAAATATTTTTAACAGTATACTATTTACATTTTCATTTTCTAAAGCTAGATTACTTTGTAAAAATATTACTTCGTCATTTTAAATTTCTCTTGTTGCAATCTTTCATTTTCTCCACGCAACCAGCGATCATTTTATTAATGACTTAACCCTGGTATCGCAAAGTTCTTTGCTAAGCGTATCGTCAAATGGAAATGATATATCTGTTCAACACTTGATTCCATTCATTTTCCGACTAGATAGGCCGCTTCGGAAGGATTAGCATTTGCACAATTCCACGCCAATGGCACGGAATGAGCCGACGATGGCTCAGCCCCAGCCATCCTTCTCCATAAAGGTGAAAGAAAAGTGAGAAATTATGAGTGAAGCATAATCGTCACGCTAATCTTCACCATTCGCCAGCCGCGGCTAGATCGTCTGGACATCGGTTCGTGCGCCGGAGGGATTTTTTTTATATTTTACAAACTTTGTATCGAGGATGATTATGCGCCATCGAATGCTACGACCATGCGGAAGGCGAAGTATGGCAGTCGAAATGGTGAGCGCTTTGGCGCGCCGTTACGTTCGTCGATCGAAAACGGAACGATTTAATAAATTTATGCATTGACACTTGAAAGAGGCATAAATTAAATGAACATAAATTTGTCACAACGAGACATAAATTGGCCGGGGGGCCCATGCGCCAGCCGTATAGTTAGCCGAGGTCCCCCGAGGACCGAGCGACTCCGATCGATTTCGTAGCATCGCTGCGATTATCGGCGCGCGAATAATTGAACCGAGCGCATTTGTTGACCCAAGGCCAGTGGGTTGCATTTCCTGCACATTCGGCTGACGTGAGCAAATGAAGGCGACATGTCTAGGAAAAATTATAAATCGAAACACGAACCGCAAGCATCCAAGGGTTGAGACTGATGATAAATGATTCGTGCGTTACGTTCCTGCTCGCTTCGGTTTCGGTATTTTATTGGGTGTTTATTATCTTCCGGAAACAATGCATAACAACAATTTCCGCCAATTGCAATACGGAAACGGATCCACAGTTCACGACGTATTGTTCTATATTTACGACCTGTTTTAACAATCTTTACGCTTCAAACCATGCCTTTTAATGTCGGAAAAGAAAACGTTTGTCAACTATGAAATATTCCCAACTTCGCTTTGTTCTTCGTTGTTATCTTGTTCGGCAAGAAAATATGATTAAGATTTCGCAAATTAAAATACTTGGACGGGGAGAACAGTTGACTGCTCCCTACAAAATGAAGCTCCTTCACTTCATGGATAAAAGCTGACAAGGTCGGCATGTCAAATGATTTATCGCCAATAGCCAAACTGACTTGACGGAGAGATTCTCTTTCCCGCCCGGAGACACACTCGCCCGGTGCATAATATTTGCAACTGTCACATCGCGTACCGATCCGCTAACTCTCCGTCCAGGAGGCAGCTCTTGTCGCCTTTTTTTCCGTCGGGTATAAAATTTCAATGCATAATCGATGCCACAATCATCGCTGCAGGCCATCATAAGACGGGACAGGGGAAAAAGAAACAACTCCCGCCACGTGCACTCCAGGCGGGGCGCTCGGCCTTCAACTTCTTCGGACAAATGATAGCGCCATCGCTAGCTGTCCAATGTGCGACTCCTCTCACCGGTCAGCTTTTCAACGGTGGAGTGTCATGAACGCACTGATGAAAAATCATCATTATGCCATCGGCGGGGCGAGGATGGTGCCGTGCGGTGAGCAATTGTCTTACGGTAACATTTCAGGCCGGAAAGGTTGAACCACCGCGGAAAGACATCAGATCCTATTTTGCATTTTTAACTTAAGAGGAAAACTGAAAGTTGAGTCGGTTTTAAATGGGACCCTCCATAGGGATAGAGAAAAGGAAAAATAGTTTGAAAGGAAATATAACCGATCTTCTTCACACTGAACAGTCTTATATAGGCATTATAAAGACACGGGTTTACAACACAGAAGTAATCGATAAAAGTTTTCTTTTCGATTCATCTATTAATACACCCAATACAAACGCTGTGAAACGTAAAGGAAGAAAAGAAGGGAGATGATTTCCCTCTACCGATGGCCGGAACTCGAAATGTCGCCATTGTTCAACCTTCATTGCATCGTATAAATATTTATGACAATATTTGCCATTGCGATAGAAGCGCCCCCGGTAGCAATCGCTGGCGCCATCGAAGAGGAAACATCCATAGGAAGTACGTTTGAAGACGTTGATCGTCGAAAGGAGCCATTGAATCGTCATCGTACCAAAGTCCAGGATGTCTTGTCTCTCCAAACGTTTAAAGCTTGATCTTTGACATACCAATCCGCCAACAACTTTTCGACATTAAAGACTCCCGGGCAGCGATTCGCAATCCAACCGTTGAGTCTTCTAGTCCTATAGGTAGATGATCGCGAAACGGCCCGGTCGGCTGACAGATTCAATTTTCCACCCGGAAGAACTTCGCCTTCGCACAGCAACACGTGTTACGCCAGCGCTCCCGTTGCTCGAGCAGCGCAAAAATCGCCAGTAGCCAGATAGTGGTCGTGTTTTAAATTAATTAAACGAACTAATCTCTCCCGAACCGCTGACCTGCCGCTCCGGCATGTCGTAGACGTTTTCCACCTATGCTTCCCGGTCCCGACCTCACCAACTCGGTGCAACGCGATGCATTCCACACGGGTGCACCCGAGGGTGATAATTGTTTTCCGATGTTCGCAAAAGTAACTCCACCCCGAACCTCGCCACTCGTCGGTCCACAGCCGTCACAGACCAGAGGAAACAGACGCCGAACGAATGCCATATTTCATGTTTGCAATTTCCAGTAACACATGTAGCAATTTTGCTACCAAGTGCAGCACCGTGCCAGCCACGGGTCAAAGGATTGCTCTGCCCCGACTGTAAAAATACTGCTTGATGTACGACTCGAGACCGTTCGAAAACCAGTAGCTGGCCAACGAGAGCGTATATCCCATGTTTATATGCGCACACCGGTAGTGTGTTGACGCGTTTCGATTAAGTTTAAAGCTATTACTCCCATCGGTTGATACATACTGATTTATTCTGATAGTTTTGCACTATTAATGGAAAATGTTTGGGTTTTGAGTCTGAACATTTTTTAAGAAAGATTCAACAGTTCACGAGTAATTTTCACTCAAAAGTTAGCACAGTATTATCTAAGCACACAATTGATTTCGGTCAAAGATTCAGCAAACAGCAAATACGAAAGTTTGTAATGTTCATACATTATGCAACTTTATGATTAGTAGCTACTAGTTTAATTAGCAAGTTAAGTTTTGTGTTGAGCTAATGAACAAATTACATGCGTGATATTTTTTGTTAACTTCCAGGGATCCTCAAAAATTTCACGATTGCTGATTATTTATATAGTTAATTATAAACAATAGTTAATTATTGACGTTAAAACATTATAATTTTTAAATATTAAATCGCATATTCAATTCAATAATATTAGTAGCGATAAAGGGAATTCTTAGTTAGTTTTAAGGAACACAATTGTTTGTCAATACGACACTTTTCAGAAATAAAAGAAAATTTATTCAATAAACTTTCTTCCGTTCGTTATATTTATTTGAAAACTATCTATTGAAATACGTTTCATTTTAGCAAGTTGCAAGAATTTATAATAATTAATCAACTTATCGTCATCTTCCTTCTGTTTTCGAGAATAATAGTCGAAGATTCGTTTTGTGAACTTAGCTTTTGCTCTCGAATATAAATTATAAGAATGAAAATGTACAAAGCTTTTATTTGTAATAAAGATTTGACGTTCTAATAATTTGAAAGCAATAAAGTTGAACTGCTTCCATAATGTCTCGCTGCTGTGCCGTAAAAGTGGACAGCAGGAAGTTTCAATAGTGACGATGATGGTGATGGTGATGGCGTACGCTCAGCGCTGCCAAGCTGATGGTGAGGTGTCAAAATGTGTTTTGTTCATTTGCCGTTCATCTGCGGTCAATTAATCGTGGCCAAAGCCCGAAGCCACCGGCTTGCCAGATCAAATTTTCTTGCACCTACCGGACGCTTCCGAGCGCAACAGATCGTAAACTATCCGCCAAAGTACGCCCTCCCCCTTCAGCGTGCCCGTGGAAAATGGAGTGTTTATGGGTTTCGATACTTTATGCGTTTCGCTGGCGGCGCGGGGGTGGCGATGAAGTCACTCGTCAGCCGGATCCGGCCCCATCACGAAATCGTAATGCGCCGATCATCGATCCCGAAGGTCTTTGCGGTTGAGCGTGTGTGTGCGTGTGTGTTTTTGTCCGATCGATGGACCGCATATTTTTCCCTCCCGCGCGCGTAGGTTCGTCTAAGTGCACGCATCATTGAGGGTATAGAGTGGATCGTCGGAATCGCCGCAGGACTTGGGAGGCCAACACCGATGGAGAGGCTAACCCGAAACGGTACACGGTGCGCTGGCGGTTTCCAATGGTGGCCGATCGTGCTGAGGGTGATTGCGTTGATGGACACGCAGGATAATGTTTCACTTGAAGCGCACCTCGGGATCAGCGGGCGCACACATGGGGATTCAATTAGGGAAAGCGTATAGCTGGCGTTACGACATGCCTTCGTTATTGGGATGAAAACACGCTATCGCGGGAACTGATCGGTTTTATATGTACTTAACCTTTGAGAGGAGAACATCAGATACGGGTTAAGCTGTTCAACATAAAAAATAAAAAGGTAATATAAATATAACACCGCTTGTTACAGATAATTTTCGAATACTATTATCCTTCATTTAAGCAAACAAATTTAAAGCAAAACCATGTGATGTGACCATCCCATCAACTAAAGAATTAAATCACATCCTCCTACAAACACGTCCTCGTCGTATCTTACGGCGGATGCTAATTTACCAATCGCCCGATATGTTTACTTTACGCTTGTCGTGTCGCGGTCGGTCATCGGTCCAAAAATCTTGCGCCTCATTAGTGCTCGACTTTCTCCAACGTTTCCTCAACCTTTGACCTTTCTCTCACTCTGTCTCACTTTGCTGCATCACTGAACATCTTTGCACGCAGCCGTACCGGCGCAATCGAACACCGCGGTTCCGTGTGACCCCTGTCGCACCACTGAGCACCCTCGCGATTGAGAGACCCATCAGCCGGGCGCCCCAAAGGAAATGACTGCAATTTAAAATTAATACTTTCCATCACTCCTCGAAAGGGTCGCGAGGGCTTTTTGCGAGGGTGCACGAGGGCCCTCTCGCAACGTTGCGATAAGAAGAAGGCGCAGAGGGGAATGCAACCGAAACGAAACTGGCCCACGAAGCGGACAGCTTCGCGAAGAAGAGTTCGAACAGTTCGACTGGAAGAAGCTGCATGCCAACGGAACGGACGGACCCAACGGACGGTGTTCGAAAATCGTTCAAAATCGAGCGCAATCTGTGGCAATTCCTGCACGCCATCCATCCAACCACGGGCCTCCACCCCGGGACCTCGTCCCACCCTCGCGACCGACGCGAAGATAAACATTGTGTGCGCGGATAAAAAACGTGGTGGGCCGAGCTAAAAGCAAAATTGTAATAATAAGAAGAAAATTGAATTATCATGTATTGATAATTGAAATTTATTGTTCCAGGGGCCGTTTAAAATGTTCCACCCGATTACGGCGAACAGCATCGCATCGCGCGAGCATCTGGTTTTGACATTTTGCCTCCCGACCCCGCGCACGTTGCCCACTTTGGCGATGCGTGTCTGCACACACATTCAGGAGGCAGGAGAAAATCGGAAAAAATGCACTCGAACGAACCGGGAAGCCGTGCGGTGGGGGTCGAAAATTAAAGCTCAACCCACCGGTAGCGTAAACAACCTTTAAAGT
This sequence comes from Anopheles coustani, assembly GCF_943734705.1. Classification (NCBI taxonomy): domain Eukaryota; kingdom Metazoa; phylum Arthropoda; class Insecta; order Diptera; family Culicidae; genus Anopheles; species Anopheles coustani. The sequence continues at coordinate 13,272,737 of NC_071288.1, forward strand.
ACTAGGTAATTTTGGACTATTTATTTAAAGCACTCTGGTTTGCTGGGACAATTTCGAACGTTTCGCTGGACCCGCTTACCGGGTTTCAATGGCTCGCGCAAGCTCATTTAAAAGCGATAATACATTTTTCCTCACAATTAGGGACCAGGGGAAGCTTTAAGGATTAAGATTCAATGTTAATTTAAAACCTATATTAACTGAGATCGGGTGGCGTCTGTTAAGGTATAATAATCGTTCTTTTTAAGCTTTGTTCGAAATTAAATACACCGCAGATACATAACTTGTTGCTACAAATCGTATGCTTTTCCAGTACAATAAATCTTAATTCTTTCCCACTGAAAGCTCACATAACTTTTAGCCGTATCTGCAGGTAATAAAATTACCAAAGTACAAATTTGTCGTTCATTTTACACACGCTTGAGTCCCACGGGAGAGCTTATACGACAATCCTGGGTGGTATTTAACCTACTTACTCATTCCGGAAGGCTTCGATATCGAAGCACATCCCAAGGCGAATTTGTCTTTCTTATCAATTTTCATAACGAAGGAGTGAAACAAGTCGCTTGCTTCTGTCGCATGGGTTTTGACCATCCAGGAATTTACTTTCGGGGCCGATGCTGATCAGCACACTTCATGACCGCCCCGCACAAATAAACCGAAGCGGCAGCTCCAATCGAAAGCGCGAATCGAAACGAAGATATTACAATGCAAATAACACCACAATTATACCGTGAAATACGGTAACACTAGCTCACGCAAGGACCTCGCGCTCGTGAGCATGCACCCGGCAGAAAATGGCGGGTTGGCGTGTCCCGGTTGCGGTCCTTGCTTCCTGCGCCGGATGCCGCAGGGAAGAAGGCATTCCGAGGCACTCAAAATAAATTGAGGTGATTTAAAAAATAAACTCACCCAAAGATACTGGGCCACGAAATATGGCTTCTGGCGAAACATTTCCAGTGAACGCGGCGGCACCAAGAAACTCGCATTGCGAGGTGTAATTCCTTTTAATCGGTTGTTGGATTAACGATTTTTTTAAAGAACCACCACCCCGGTTCCGGGCACTACCCAACCTTGTATAGGGGTCGTTCACAAATTCTGTGTTAAATTTCGTCACCGGCGGCAATTTTCGCGTTCGAACGCACATAACCATTCATTACGGTTTTGCCGATCGGATCGGGTGATTGGAGGGAGAAGAAAAAACATATCCCTCCAAAATATCCTTGCGCGAACACCAAGCCAAAAACAACTTCGGTATGTAACAAAAGGATTTTCTTTGGGGTTTCAATAGTCTGCTTCATAAAACACTAAAAGGAATGTAACAAAATTATCACTTCATAAAAACCCTTTTGCGATTGTTGTAGAAACCCTGATTCCGAAAGCTTGGACTTCAACACAAACAATCCCCGTGTGCGCGGGTTCAAAGGTGAGGTGGAGTTATAACCATTGGCGCGTCGTAAACACCAACTTAACTAATTAAATAACCATCCCGACGCAATTCATTGGAACCAATTAATGAATTAATGTACAGCTGGTCTCTTGTAGTCAAACTGGACACAACGTTGCTTACATAATATTCCATCTTTTATAGCTCCTTTTAAAACATCATTCGTCTAGCATCGTGTATTTAAATGCAAATTACGAAAAAATAAATTGTTAAGGATCATATTATATTCCCCTGCTTCGCAGCTATTGGAGAATCATAGGCTGTTTGTGCACCGTTGATTAACCTATTGACATTGTGTTTTACTCCGAGAGCTAAAACCCACCGAGCAGGCAATCGCTTCATGCATAAAACATACCGCCGGGGCCAAATGTCATCCCAAGGGACCCCCGATCAGCGAACCGCCATAACCTCCACGGCCTCCGTTGGCGTCTCCAAAATGGTGGGAAAGAAAAGTATTTCAAAACGAAAAAGATCACCCGGTCCTTGCGAAGCCCCGAAGCCTCGATGTCCAGCCGGTTGCGATGACCAGACAACGCAGCACCGCACCCCGTTGTCCCTAAAGCGGGCCTCATGAAAATGGGTATTATCTTAATTTCGTTTATTTGTTTACCGATACGTTACCGATCGTTATCGACAGCGCAACCGCACATACCGCGCGTCAGTTCGAGGGCCCAGATTGTCTTATCGACGGTAACTTCTCGCTGCTTAAAATCCCACCCTCGAGGACTTCGCAGCATCAACATCCCAATCGATGCGAGAAGTTATGTCCCAGGCCTCCAGATTCGGTTGTTTTTTTTTAAGCTGACACGGGACCTTTCATCCGATCCAGTGGATCGGGGTTTTGGGTTGCCTTCAGCCAAATTAACAGGCGCTTGTAAGTGGAAACAAAACATCAACAACAATGCCAGTACGAAATCCTTCCACTTGCGGTATGTGCGGTCCGGATTACTACGCACTTGGGCGCCTTCTTGCCGTTGCTTCAGTTTCGACATACAAAGGAAAAAAATAAAAAGCTTACTGTCAACCGGAGCAAAAAGGTTCACCTGATAAGGATACGTTTAATGCTGATTCGATCGATCGAATAGATAAGAGATTTAAGATTTGTATTACGCAATTTCCCGAACTCGCAGCGCGAAATCTCGTTGGCATTACATTTTCGACCACGCTCTTCCAACCTTTCATTTCCCGTTCTTAACTTCTTTCTGTTATTTGGCAATGATCTTTAAAGTTTGCGCGAATGGCGCAACTTGCTAAGAAAAATATTAACACATTGCGGCGCCTTTGACGTCGAATCGTAATTCAATGCAAAACTCTCAGCAAGATTATTTATTGACGATGTTTTAAAACGGCGTTTATGATTGGCAGGAAAAAAAACAGCACTCCGCTAATAGGATAACCACACATAAAAGTATATGTTTAAAGGGTACGTTGCAAAAGGAACGGTAAAATATGTTTCACCACAGCTCTTTCCTACGCATCCACGCGATGGTTTCGCCAGAAAAGGAAGACATTCCTCTGAAAAATTCCTCCCTTCACAAAGTGTAAAAACGAAATAAAAATGAAACCATCAGGCACTAATTTACAAGATTGATAAAATTTATAAGTTAATAAACAATGGCCCAGCTCAGGGTCGCGTCCTCGCACGACGCAGTGCATTCCGTGCGCTTTCTTGTCAGTCACTTAATCATGTACCCCCAAAAATAATAAGCTTACTTTAATTGCACCCTCCTTTGAATCGCTGATGATACTGAGGTCTTGCGTTGGGGTTGTTCTTTGTTGTTTTTTTTTGCTGCTCGATAACAAAATTTAAGACATTTATGCACACTCATAAAACAGTAGGTGTTCGAAGATGAGATATGCCCGCTGGGGATGGGGGAACACATTCCAACGCCCGAAGCGCATCAGCCGAGGGTCGGAACGGAGACGAGCGTCCTTTTTTCAGCGTCCAGCTTTATAAACAGCCCGTGTTTAGCCCGTGCCCAAAGAGCGCCCGAAGTGATTCACGGCACCATCGATTTTAATCAATTTGAAATGCATTACCATAAACACATCCACGGGACAAGCATTAAAAATCAATCGCAAAAACATTGTCCCCCATCTTGGCTGGTTTGGCCGTTTTCGGACCTGGCAGAGCCTCGGAGCCATGTCCGATGCATCAGCAGTTTTTCGATTTTGTTATTTTTTTTTTATGACACAAAACCAACAATTTAACAGCATCATTCGTGGTTTGAGTATATTAAAACACAAAGGTGATGCAACATCGAATAATCGTCCACAGTTGGACGCTTTCGTTTAATGGAACTGCAGGAAAACATGTACGGCTTTTTTAAAGCAAACGCAAATAGTTTTCGGAGGCTTCAGCTGAACGAATAAGGAAAAATGTATGATATTAAAATAATCTAAACCTTTTAATGGTACAAAATTACATCCGTGATTAATTTTTTATGATCGAAAAGGAAGTAATCAATGCGTAGTTTTGTTATACAAGAACGTTCATCCGGAAACGTTACGGAAACTGAGAATGTTTTTTTAATGTTAATTACAGACAAAAATAAAAAATATGCATCAAGAAAAACTTGTGCAATAGTTAAAAACAAATGCAGGCCCTTCGTTTCATTCTCAGGTGCAAGGAAATTGTTTCAAACCTGTCCATCCCTCAGCGAAGCATATATTTGCACTTTCGAATGGTTTCAGTGGCCACCCAAATTTGGGCAGGCGTCCTTGGGTGTGGATCGGTGGTAAGCAATCTTTTGTTTTCGGACGTTTCACCAACCTTTGCGTATCCTTGCCGGGAGGGAGAGAGCGAGATGGAGTGAACGAGCCTTGGTGCTGGTGCTTAAACACGGCCGATTCGAATCGATCCTTCCAACTCCATCGTTCGACCGGCAAAAGGTGAGTGGACGCGCATTGAATTACCTACGAAAGGCTGGTGTCGGTTTGGCATTTTCGAGGATGGCTTCGGCTCACATTTTCCCGACACGCATCCCACCCCGAGCAGGGTGGAGTTTCCCCTCCCGCCATCAAGTCGTTTCGCTGTTCATTTGTCAGAATCGATCAGGACTCCCGGGGATGGTGAGACCGACGGTTAATGAAATAGTCAGACACCGTTACCGAAACGTCGCAAGAGCAACGACAAATCGTGACGATGACATCACAAAAAAGGGTCGTTGCTCGATCCTCCTCCTTGAAGTCCTTGGAGGAGGGATGCATGCTCACAACGTTCGTCTTGTTTAATGACAAAATTTCCCTAATTAAATAAAAATTCCCCGAGGGGCTGGGCTGCACATGCCGGGTGCGTGGCGAACGAAACAATTTGCGTCTTTTATTAATCAACCACACGCAGCGCGACGGGCGGACCTGAACGAAATTCGATGAGCTCGAGAGGATGTTAAAACAATGAAAACATATGACGCCATTGTTGTGCACGGTCGTGACGGTGGGCGCATGTCAAATCACTTCCTGACACGCCCTTTCGGTGTCCCATCATCCGAACGGGCAATTGCTCACTCAAGTGCATCCATCGTGCGGAAGGTGAGTTGAAAGAAGAAACTCTGGCCCAATTCCATAGTAGTTTTTTTTCGATCAACTGATTCGAGGTGATCATAGAAGATTTTATTTTAAGATTTGCAAGATTTGATACCTCACTAAAGCACAAGAGTGGTAGAATACAACGAACACTTTTGATGATAATGATATCAAAAAGAAGTTCACTCGCGATCCACAACACACACCGCATGATCTTATCGTACGTGGAGTAGACGGAAAATCTGATCTCCTTTAGTCCACCAAAGCGTCCGGGCCAAAGCCATTTATCACCGCGCACCGAAATTAATCAACCGCCATGATCTCAATAAAGATACGAACCGGGAGCGCTTTTATCTTATCGCGCCGAGCCTTCGCTTGTGCAATGCATCGGCGATCGGCACTTTCGAGCGCCGCCCCATATTCCATCGGCGGAAAACCAAACGGCCCCGAACCGCGCAAAGCAACGTACCGTGGCCTAACCCGATCTGACAGCCACCAGAAGAGGTTCAAAGTAGCGCCACAGCCCGTACCGGCGCCAACAGGTCGCTCCCTGCGCTCCACGTGGCTTCGGTTGAAATTAATAAAAATTAACAACAAACAAACATTTTAACAAGTTTCTTTTTACATTCCCGGCCCACAATCCGCCGCCGTCGCATAGACTCGCCCTTATGGGGAGGAGTTTTCCCTTTGGAGTTCTCCGCTTTTTCAGCATCAGTGCGGTCGCTTCGTGTCGAACCTACCTAGCAGTTGATGCCACGGCGTGGAAATGATTGCCCGACATTGGTCTCGAAAAACGTAAAACCGACGGTTTACCACCCTTTGTCGGCCACTCTGCGCCTCCCAACTGGCATCACGAATTTGTCCGTGACAAAACTGTGACTAGTTTTTGTCGATCGACGATCCATTGTGGCAGGCAATCGAGCGAATGATGGACAGGGCACCTTTTTCTGGGTACACTGCGAGCTGGTTGGTAGATTTATCTTGATATCGAACGGTACGCAATGCGCCGTATTCACCTGATCCGTTCCAGTTTATGCGGACCGGTGCGTACCGGCTTTCTTCTGTATGTGCATTGTCGTGTGTGGCCGCTTTAAAGAGGAAAAAAAAGACGTTGGAAACTCCTTGGAAATGACTCCGGAGTTTTTGTGCCGGTTGACCGATAGGCAAACAATGTTACGGCCATTTGGTGATCACATTGAGCTCGAGAAATGCGTAACAGATTTGGACACCGAATATCGTTGGTAATGTCTAATCCAAGCCGTGTCCAACAAGATGGGAAGTTGTAATCGATCGAGATTTCGCCGGTATCGAATGTCAGCGTTAAATTGTCTTGCGGACTTCCTTTGAGCAGCAAGAAATTTGTTTAATAATTTAAGTCATTTTTTTTTTTCAACTAAAACATATTGTCAACATATTAGAAGCTGGTATAATGTCTACTCAAACGAAATAATAGCCCAAAAAATTATACAAATATTGTCACACAGGAATATTTAACCACAAACAATATTTAAAACAGATAAAAACAAAACTAGTTAGAGTGAACCATTGAATGTCGACAACTGATTTTCCGCTTACGGAATAGATCTTATTATTTTAAATGAATTTAAAAAATGCGGAAAAAATACAAAAATAGATTACATGATGCGCAACATGCTAGAACGCAATTTATTTTCTTTTAAACCTTCTTTTAGTACATGATGAAAAACAACCCTAGGAACATGCGTTTGTCCTCTAACAGCCTTATACCTGCCAAACTCGTTCCGTTCAACCGTCCTCAACTTGTTCCAGCTGAGCGAAGTGCATGTTCTTCAAACCCCTAAAACACGCTTTAAATTGACAGTTTTCAAAGGCACGGATTTCATCATCGACCTATTGAAAGGCTAAGTTTAGCTGAGAAATAAATGTTGCGCTTTCACACAAAAGCGCCCCGTTCGCTGTGCGAAAATCTGCGCCATGCAAAAGCCGCATGCAAAACGCAATGCCGACATGTTCTCACTAAACAACTTGAGCTGCATACACCACGGCGGTGCGGGCTGTTTGCATTCCGCTGTCGATCCTGTCAGCGCGTACAAGGAAAACTTTAACCATCGTAATAAATCCTTTCCGTGGCTGGCCGTGTTTCCTCCGGCACGGTCCTCGCAGGTAAACGTTTACGCTTGATTTATCCTCGGTTTTTACCTTCCGGCCGGGATTGCAAGGTCGACGCCATGAAGAATTCACGCGGTTAGCATAAGCATTCTTTACGAAACGGAACACGTGGAGCAACGAAGTGTACGCCGCCACAAGCAGGTTGTAACTATCACCGTCACTAACGCAAGAAGGTGATCTGCACTACTATAACACATTTGCGTGCCTCTTGCTGGCCAGGGAAAGAATATGTACAAGCTAAAAATAACTCTAACCCTGGTGCATACATTCCTTAAATTTTAAACGTTAAAGAACTTTTTAACTCATGTTCTCACGTACGGTTGTTTTACCTGCTTTAACACCCTCAAAAGTGTACAACATAAGAGTGTATATTAGACACAAATGAAAATGAAATATTTCTTATATCACTGTTTTAAAATTTTTAAATAAAGAAAATAACATTTTAAGTGAAAAATAAAAAAACTAAATTAGATCATAAATTTATGTAAATGGTACTATCCACATTCGCTGCAGCTTCCACTTCACTTACGGCTCCCAAAACATTCCCGAAGAGTTCGTAGCATTTCCTCTTTGACAAGCTTGTACGGTAGATTTTCATCGTGGAAACCTGTTAACAACACTCCTAGCTGCACAAGGAACCGGATTGAGCAACAACGTGCCGTTTTCTTACACTACCGTTTCTGCTACCCTTAAAGCCACGGCTCGGAACTTCTCGACGCTGGGACGACCGTATCGACATCTCCTAGGTGGCTCCAGATGAATGTTCGGACCACCGAAGACCGACGCAATACGTACTGTAACGGAACAGACATCGGAGATCGTGCGAACAAGCACTCCTGTTTGCGATAACACAAACTACCCGATCCGGCATTGCATTGGAAGCTCGGTAAGGTTGAAGGGTTTGCCGCCGTGTGTTCGGAACTCTGTACGACCCCGACGACAGCTGGCAGCTCTCGGGAGCATGTTTTATTTTATGTTAATTCTGTTCGATACTTCTTTGATTATTTCGATATAGCCGCGCTGTGCGAAACGCAATGACCGATAAGTTTTAGAACGCCCTTGTGTCTAGCAGAGCCTGAAGACTTCTGATTCCTCCACGCTGCTGCTAGCAATGTTGCAATTTTACCTTTGGGATTTACTAGCCTATGGTCGCCACGAGTAATGAAGGTTATTTTAAATTATAGTTAATAGAACGTATATTCATACCTTGTGATGCCACAAAATGGAATCTGCTGATCAAGACATTATAAGGAATAGTATTGTAACAAAATAGCTAAATGAAGAGAGTGTTCCAAGCTCTCCCAATAACACCCTTCGGAGGGTAATAAACAGCATCACATGAATCTTCATTTGCAGCCTTTATGTCCACCCGACCGTCCAGTAATTTGTAATCAATATTTGGACAACTATTTCGAGTTAAGCTTGGGTAATAAATTTCGAATGATTAAAATTGTTCGCTTATCCTTTTTGCAAAAGCTGGTGCTACGCCACTTTCGCCCGCCGCAAAGGCGCTGATAAGGTCGTCCGGGGCACGAAGCACCATCGGTATGTCGTGTGAAATTCGATACATACTGACCAAACGGACCTCGGACTGATTCCTTCTTCCCCCCCCCCACCCACTTCGATCGTTCACACCGTGCAGCTACACGAGGTGCACACACGTTGGTACTCGATGGCAATTTTTTGAAGTTCATTAAAAATAATTGAAATTCGAAAGATTAATCGATTTGATTGCGGTCGGCGCATTCCAATGGCGTCGCATCGCATCCTGACCCGTCCGGAGGAAAACCGCCCGAATCCTTACGACCAGCGTACGTCTTAATTTTCATGTCGGCGTTCATTAGCGAAAGCCGGTCAGTTCTTTCACGGTGGATTATGGCATTCGACGATTAATCTTGAGCCATGCCCGGCCATCGGTGCCTTCCTTCCTTAGCTCGGTCCAGCACTTTACCGATCCAACGGTCATCGGAACGATTTCATCAGCTGCAGCGTGCGAGTGTGTTTGTGTGGGTGCACCATACACCACCTATGCCCGGATTGTCCTCTCTCGAGGGAATGCTTTTATGCAAATTACAATCATGGATCTTTTTCATCAGCATCGACCATCGATAGCTGTCGGCGGAATGTTCGATCTGGGAACCGAACTCCTCCGCATAAGCACGGGAATACCCGAAACCTTGTCGGGACTGCTTAAGAGCTCATGGATTGTATAATTGATTCCCAAAAAAGTAATCATGGCCATATCGATAATTTGCGTATAATTAAACCCATCATACTTTAACAAGGTATTGAGTCAGGTTAAAAAAATAAACAAGTCGCTGCACTTCGGAAACATCTTTTTCTATATAGTTTTTATAATTTTAAACCATTAAACAGACTAGGGAACAGTCAACCAAATTCCAGAAGAATGTATGAGAATATAAATTAAAATCGGTCACCAGCATGTAAACACTTCTATACTGTTTGAAAAATTCCGTTGTTTGGAAGAATTTGGTTTAATTCATGTATATTTAACGACCTGATGAATATGATTGACACTTATAGAACACAATAATGTCTATATTGTTCAGAAGTCCTGTAGAAAAAAAACCCTCAAATGAGTCCTCTTTTAAGACACAACCGAAGACATTCACAAATTAGAGAATGTATCGCTTCCAAAATGTCCCAAAGAAATGTCTAACGACGCACCACCAAAGGTTTATGGTGGGTATTTGTAAAACTAATGACCATTCAGGTGAAAACCAGACCCGTCAACACCAGTGTCCAAGCTCGGCCGCCCCACACATTCCCGTGTTCTTATCGAAACGGCGGCCACTAATGAAAGCGAACAGTCGATTGGAACACCTCCGTTGGAAAACACCGGGGGAAAACGAATGGTTCTCCTTGGATATTTCTGCTCCCGTGTGGGGGTTAGCGCGGGTTATCGTTCGGGATTGGGCTCCAAACCGGATAACTAATGATCAGTGGGCCACGATCCAGGTGATAACCGTGCAATTAAAAATGACGAGGAGCTTCACTCGGGCTCAGAATCGGTCATACATCAACCGATCCATTCGATAACATTCGGGGAGCAAGACCATCTCAACCCGGGGACAAACATGGTTCGGACAGTATTTGCATAAGGTCCCACAACAGCGAGCGGGCTAAATGGACCTGAAATGAGCCAAAAAAACGCCAGCTCAACGAATGGATCTGCATGGGTTCTTTCTTCTCGTGAGAAAGTTCAAACCGATTGAATTAAGATCGCTGCGCGAGCAAAAGCCGCCGGCTCCAAATTCGCCGACTGGATGAAAGTGGCATCTCTTCAACCCCATATGACCCCACGATGATCCGGCATATGGCCGCGTGTTTGTTCGCCTTCAGAACCGTGTCCGCAAAAACCGTGCGAACCGTGCGAACCGGTGCGTGTCCCGAAAGGGTACACCTTCCCGGGGGACATTTGTCATCGTTTTTCTCACCTCGGACACCGCGGCCTGAGTTTGTGAACCCTAAAGTTTAGCCACCCCAAAACCACCGTCTCCGAGGTCGGTAAAGTGCGAACACCTTCCGCCTGCCGAGCGAACGGTAATAAATAGCGCCCGCGAGACCGAACCGCAAACTGTAATTATCATCCCCTCGTACCGGGAGGCAGGTCCTGGTGACGCTCGAGGCCCCGGTTTGTCCGAACCTGAACCTGATGGGTGGACGACCACGCATTGAATGGGAAAATGGTACCCCCGTTTGTTCGGGAGGTGGTGATCGCTTTCGGCGACGTGACGAGCGATCCTAACCGATAGTTCAAACCGCGTCCGGAGTAATAATTCGTGCTCCTTGCCGCTTGTCGCACGCTTCAACAGGTCCATCCAAGCAAGCGGTCGGCACACTCTATTATGCGCAACAGTATCTCACCCTTCTCCTGCATAGATCGCACCACCGAACGATAGTATTGTGGAAAACAAACAATCATCTTCCACAATCAGTCTAGGATGATCTTTAGCAGGGGTGTCAAACTTCACCGACGTTCGGGACCATATTCAAAAATGTTATTTGGTTCAGCATATATTGTAATATGAGATATCGTTAAAATCTTGAAAGTTCGAGAAGTTTACGAGTTTTTGATTCCTTTAAACATAATTCGAATGTTTTTTCCCAAAACGTGTTGATAACTAAGAAATGTACCCAAAAAATTAAAGTCCTGAGATCAAAAGATGAATTCCGAAATCTGTACTACGCTGCATTTACCCTTTGGACACCCCTGATCTAACGCCGGAGTCGTTTACTCTGCGGGTCGATGGAACTTTAGCTCCAGGGGACACCGTAGCAAACGAGGCGTTAAAGACATCGCATCTGCTTTAGTGAAGTGACTCGTGCAACTTGTTACCAACTCCCAAAGAAAGGTGACTACGAAGAACGCAACAATAGTCAACAGTTCCGCGCGGTCACCATCCAATCTGATCATCGAGTACCCGCGACGAAAAAACCCTCGGCCAGAGGCACATACTTTCGAGGATAATAAATATTAATACTCCTCCAAATCGGGACCGTATGCAGATGGTGATTGAGTGTACGACTCGCGGCAGCAGAGCCGAGCTTCGAGAGGCCCTGGAGTGATGCCTGCACTCACCGGGTTTACGCCGCACATGCGCCGAGAGTTTCCAGTTGCGCCGTGGCCAATCGGTTTCGGCCGACAAATTCCAGTCGTAGATGCAATCTCTCCGTCGGTGCACGGGACCATATACACTCACACGCGGGAGCCGCAAGATATCGAGATTCCCGGCCGGACCGGACTGGACGCAATAGAAGGAAAGGCCGATTGGCCACTTGTCGACGACGACCGAAAAAGGTTCGCCCGTTTGCTACCGCCGGGGAACGCTGGCCGGCTGCAAAGAGGGATACTTTTACTGATCGATCGGCACTGATTTGACTTCAATTGCTTCGAGAACGCAAAATCAATGATGGCGAAAGGGAAGCGCCAGGCTAACCGCGGAGGCAGGCTAACGTGTTCGGAAAGTACTTAAACCGTATCTGATCTGGTCGGGAATCGAAGGACAGACTGTGTTGGTTGGAGGTAGCAAAAAGGGTTACCTTTTTCCAACGCATTTATGAATACATTTATGTCTTATGAAGAAAGGCAAAGTTGGAATGAAAAACAACATGAAAAAAACAATCTCATATTTCGAACAGTGGTTAAAAATTAAAAACTTTAATTTTTTATTGAATTCCAAAACTTCAATGCAGAAGTTAAAACAAAAAAACTCCATTAAATAACACGTGTTCCCTTCGAAACACGCTATTACGCCAATTAAGATAGCTCGAAAACGCGATCTTTAAGACTCATTGATCCGCGCGCAATCTACATTTTATCTAGCAAAAAGAAAACAACAAGGGTTTCACGACACGAATTTTCCAACAAATCTCCTCGAGCCATTTGTTACCACTCGTTCCGGTCCGATTAATCATGGTCTCATCGATCGCGGGGATCGCTTAACAGACGTCCATCCGAGACAACTAAATTCCATAATCTCCCCGTCTAGCAACATTCGGCAACCGTTGATTTTATTTTGCGCTTGCGCACAGTTCGCGCAGAAGGGCAGGAAAGGCCCACTGCCAGCTCATGTACATATGTTTCGCACCATTTGCCGATTCGTTGAACTTCGAAAGCCCTGATTTATGGGACCTGATGTGCGCGTGCTCGCCCAAACGGCGGAGTGGTTAGCGGTTGTTGGGTGTTTTTTTGTTCGAAGAAGAACGAAACGAACGGATCGAGATCGGTACGATACGTGGAGGAACGATGGAGCAAAAATCAAATTTCCCTCCCAAATGGGACCCTCTGGAGCAGGGTGGCGAAACAAGAGCAAACAGGCGAATGAAAAAGTACATCCACGGCGCAATCGCGTTTCCCATCGTGATTTGGCGCGCGACAACGAAGCCTGAACGCGAAGCATTCGTAGGCCGCCCGGTGCCCATAAGCCACGGTAGAAACGGCCGACCATCGATCAACCGGGTCCGGGCAGGTCGTACCCGGGGACATGCGCAGACATTGGCATAAACCCACCTTTCCCGGGGCTCAGCATTCCTGGCATTGCACGCTGCTCCGGGCAGCACGCGATAAAATGCTTATTTATTTCCCAATAAGTGTGATTTGGATAGAATTTATTTTAAATCATTACTTCGCCCCTCGTCGTTGGCGTGTCTGGTACGGGTGGTGGGAGGAGGTCCAAAGGGAGTTGAAATTGCAGCAACAAAACATTGCGAGTAATCGCGGCCCTTATAGACAACTACACGTGTTACAATGTAGTTTAACAAAACGCACCGGCGATTGTTTTTACCGCATAGGTTAGGTGCTTGACTCGTTAGCATTTGACCGGTTTTAAATGACACAGTGTCATACAAGAAAATGTTACTGCTAGAAAAAGCTACTGCAAGGAAGAAAAAATTCTTCCTAATGCCGAAAATTGAATCACTAATAGATTACAAAGAATTTTGAAATAAAGATTGCAACACAAGAACACACAAAAGAGAAAAGCAAAATGCAACATTTGTCTTACCAACTGTAGCGCAACAATTCTCCCTAAACAGCCTGCCGCAGAAAAAAAAACACCATCCACGAATAATACGCACGTATTAAAAACAATAATAATGGCAATATATTTTGATTTGAATCTCAATCAATAAATTCTCCCACAGACAACGGGAGATCGGCGGGGTTTGGAGCTGGCTGCAATCTACCGTGAATGACACATAGTGCACACGTCTAGCGTTTGGCATCGGTTAACCCCGGCGTTCGGCCGCCAGATGGGAGGAATGAACGCCGCTCCACACGCGCAACCATGTTTTCTACACGTGCAATGACAGATTGTGGCGCATTACGCATTAGCAGGATCGGGGTTCGTCAACCATAAGCATAGGGAAATGGATACGGAACAGATTAATTATTTTCAAACGTTCATGTTGGTAAATAAAGAGTAATACTGAAATTTATCTTTGGGAAAAATTATTAAAATTGTACACATTATTCAACTGAGATCAAAACAGAAGAATAGAATAAATTTATAGATTAGTTTAATGTGCAGAAGAAAAGAATAATTTTTAAAAAAATTCACAAGGGGTTGATCGATCGATTAACGATGATTGAATGAATCTTTTAATTAGAAATTGTACAGTTTCATGGAGGAAAAGTATGTTGATCCATAAATTGGGTTCATACCAAATGTTTAAAAAAATCTCTAATTCAAATAAAGTGAATAAATTTAACAACATAACAATTGCAACAAGGTTTACGAACAAAACTTGAATTGAATCTTCGGGCGATAATAGGTTAGAAATGCCAAATAAGAATTGGTGAAGTTAAAAACAATATTTTGAAAGCTAAAAAGATATCGAATATTCAAACTTATTCTTATTTAGCTTGAATTTTAATGTAGATCGTATTCCTGATCAAAACTATGACCTATTTACCCTTGTTCTAACGCAATTATATTTTCATCAAAACTTATCTATATGAGTTCAAATCTCTTTTAGCTATATGTTGCTCTATTTGTAGCATTCAAGCCTTCTAATCTTGTGATGATACTAACGATGCTTCCAACAAGGTCCTTGGAACATTCCTCTATTCCAAAAGCTACCGACCACTGCCTTCTAGCACTAGCTTCCCCGACATTCTCCACCCACTCTCACGCCCTATAGCTATGCATTGTTATTATGACCGCGTAAAGGATCATTCCGGTGCAACTGCCAGCTCGAACCATACACCGACCACCGGTCACCGTTCCGCCAAACACCTGCAGCGCCGCAACCGGTTGCGAAACGGCGAAACTGCGGCACGGGACGTCGCCCGGCCCGGCACGGCATCGATCAGGTGTCAAAAAGCAACACCCCTTTCCCTTTCGAAACCACTCCCGCGAGGGTCCGTCCCGTTCCCGATCTCGACGCTTTCTTCGGGGTCCCCCTCCGCCTCGGAATGCCCGATCGATCCAAATAGGTTGCGAGACGTGCGGGCAGAGAAGAGAGTAAAAAAAACACGACAACAACAACGACAACATGGCCAACGATGCTGCCTTCACGCGACTTCACGCCGTGGCCTGGCAGTGATATATGGAAGCGCATTACGCGACGCAGGTATGCGCAAATTGAAATTACCAATTAAGACAAGATATGCAACGGTCCGGGGGCGAACGGGCTGGTCGCGGGTATTGCGCCGGCATATCATCACTCTTCCCTTCCCTCCGCCCTCCACCGCAACGCCGACATATCGCCGAACGTATATGTTGACCCACTCGTGGGAAGGGTGGCGATGGTGGGAGGGAAAGATTGCGATCGTGATGCCAAAAATGGATTGCATTGTGGTTTTAGGTTATGCTCCGGCGTATCTTCGTCCCGGCAATCGTGGCGTGCGCCGCGCGGCCAGCGGGTGAACTGTTTGCGCAATGAGCTTTTCTCGATCGTTATCGATCGGGTCCGGTGCCCTTTTCGATAGCGATCGTCGGTTTGCGCTCGGGGTTTTCCTTTTCCCTTTTGCAAACGCCTCCAGCTAGGACTTAAGGAGCGTGTATGTTTTGATGTGTTGATGATGCTTTCCCTGGACGCGTGAAACTTTGATCACGATCCTGTAAAGTGTGATAAATGAGTCGGTTTCAAGATTTCCAGTTATATTTTGCGAATAAATTCGGCAAAATTACATGAAACTTCTTTTGGCAACGGATTTGAACAATCTGGTATAATAATAATACATTAGCTTGACTTTTAATATCGGACGCACCCCATTTTATCTCGATCTGGTGTCCACCCAAAGTAAGCAACTTGAGCAGATTATTATTGGTCAACGCCCCCCTCCCAGTCCTCCCCACCAGGCCCAACGAGACAAACCATAACCATTCCACCACCGATTGTAATAGCCGATTTTTATCACCTCCAAACGGTAATGCAGCGGTATTTGGCTACCATGAACCATCGACGATCCAATCTATTTCCAATTTCCCCTTCTCGCCGACTACCCCTGTTCCCTAGCACAGCGGGACGTGTCCGCTGGCGAGTCCTCATAAAAGGCTCATAAAATTTGAAAAAAAACACCCCCACGATCCCGAACCCGTGCGGTGCCTGGAACAAATCAAACCGATACCGTTTTCGATCGATCGAGCCGGCCGTCAGGGGGTGCAGGATTTAATTTCCCCTAGAAGGCGCTCTGCGGACGGAGGATTCGCGTTCCGCCCGAAAGCGGCACACGCCGAAATGTCGATACGGAGACTCCCGCGCGGTTTGATTTAACGGTTTTACGAGCCAAATATTTTACGACAAATCGTTGGCTCGCGGTCACCGACTTCTCGCGACAGGTGGCACAGGCGGTGTCCAGAGGATCGAACCAGAGTCGCGGTTGATCCGGATCCCCGTTCGGTGGTGGGGAACCCATCGGGACGGGATATGGTCACGCTGTTAAATTAATTTATATGTTATGGAACAATATTCACCCATTATTGTCTTAGGCGAAGGCAGCGCGCCTAAGAAGCACGCGCTGCTGGTGGACCGGGGCCACTCTTTGAAGCGTTTCTATTCGTAAAACTCCAGTAGCCCCGCTGAGATTGGATTCGTTTCGGTTCCACTAAGACCACTCAAGCTCTCCGCTTCCTTCGTTTTCTCTTAGGCAGCGTCCAGATTCGAGGCGTCGAGGCGATGATGGGCCCACGGTGAAACATTAAAATATGAAAACGGGTTCCATCGAACCGCTCGCCGGGCTTGGGGGCGCATCCTTCGGAAGGCCATCCATGGAGTGTGCCGTCCGAGGAGGTGTCGGTAGAATTATTAAACTTTGATTTGTCGCGTCCGATGGCCCGGTGACTTTTTTTTACGACCATCGCCCATCGTAAACCGGCATCCCGTCGGCGCCGCAAGGACTTTCCCGCTCAGCCGGTTTGGCAAGAGGGGTTTGAGAAAAATTTACGCTCTACCATTTGCTATTGAATTATTTTGACGGCCGCACAATGGACGAAAGCAAACAGAAATTAAAAATTATTGTCCCACCACCCCGAGGGATTTCGGGTTGTCGCGCGCTGCGCATAGTGCTTTTTCTATTTTATTTATTCATAATCGCCGCGCGGGAAAACGAACCAAGCAACGAATGGTGGCTAATGATTATTTATGTTCAGCTGGATTGCCGATGCACACGCCACTTCTGTTTTTAGCGTTCCACATAGAGACAAATGTTTGTTTTAGCTTTCTTCGGAAATTTTTGTATTTGACTAAGTTAGAAAACATTAGATTCGTAGTGAACAATTATTGACGGCATAGCAAATTGATCATTCATTTTTAAGAGCAAGAGCAAAATAAAAGATTTTAAATTTAATAGGGCAATACTAATAAATCACATCATATTGATGCAAAATAATTATGCCGTACATTCACCTCCCCGTTCACACGATCGTTTATGTCACGAGCTGACACCTCCACCGACACTCGGGAATCAATTTGCAACATTTGCAAACAAGGCGCGTTCCTCGACCCATCATAACACCATCGGCGGGCCATCGACTTGCAGTTGCAGTTGCATTACGATCGCGTATCATCAATTAACACCAATCCTTCACACCGAAACGCAAGCGTTAGTACTATTACTACTCATCGTTTTTTATCCCACCCCGTAAACGATCGATTATGGCACCCAAGGGAGGTATGCTGGGAGGGTGTTTGGTAAAAGTGCAGCAGCATCCAACGGTGTCAGTCGTCCGTCTGCAAACTGCAAGCCGAGTTCACCACCGGCCGAGTTGCAAGCGTCCAGAAAGGGGGAAAACCCCATAAATTGCCGTAATAACTTAATAAAGCCATCAAATCGATTGCAATTATCGGCTGACAGTTTCTCATCAAACTTTTACCACTACACGCGGGACCCTTTAGGCCTATCCCTCTTTTTCCACCCCATCCGGACTGTGCGTACTGTGTTGTTGAATGAAAAGTTTTCCAAACGCACCATTAACTCATTCTCCAGGCGGTGGAGGAGGGTAGGAGTAACAGCATCAGCTCGAGAACGCACCGAGGGAGTTTGAAAATTAATAGCTCCATCATAAATAACTCAATAGGCAGCCAGTCAATGCCAGTTGCGGCATGCCGGGCCATCTCGCGCCGGGTTCGATTGATACCGCATGGAACATATTTAACCAGTCGCGAGGGAAGGGTCACGAGAGGGGGAAGACAACCGTCAACATGGGGCACGTCCAATGCACCGGGGGTTGAAGAGGGAGTGCAGTGGGAAAATGGTGGGAAATAAAAACTCCCGATCGCGATCGCGCGAATGCAGTGGGAAAATGCAATTAGTTTTATATTTGCAGCATTGGGATGGAATAAATGTATTCCGACCACCGTCGGTGTGCAACCCGTTTTTGCTAGCTACATTCATAAATAATTAAAAGCAAATACGCACACTGCCATTTTGTTGCAGTTTATTGAACGCAACACTGGCGTTCCGAACGGGGAAGACGATCGGTCGTTTTTTTTTTGGCTTTCGTTTCGGACGAAAGTTCCCCCCCCCCCCCCCCCCGGTAGGACATACGTTTAATTAATTTTCTCCTTTGCATCGGCACGCAAAGATGTTGATGTTTTCTTTCTGTTTTCCTCTCATCAACATAAACATGTTGCAAAAATCTCACTCAAGCGTTTTTCTTGCACAACCGTGACATAACATTGAATCAATTAGCTTCACACCAATGAAAATAAAAGTTTAATTTGTTTTCCCAGCTTTTAAGACGTCTTGTGTATAATTATTTAGTATCTAAATTAAACCGCATAGGTTGCAAAATAGCTGGGCTATTGGCAAAATAATTTAAAAAGGACCAATAGTAATTAAAACAAATTATTCTAGTTTCCATTAGCCAGTAGCAACTGCACGGTGGTAGTAGGTTAGGCTCCAGTTAAAGTTAAACTCTTGAAAACCACACAGTGCGCAGTCGTAAAACGAAGACAACTTCTTTCGCTAATTTCTCAATCAACCGGTCACTCTATTTGCCGACGCCGAGTTTTGATCGCCGCCCATCGTGTTGCGCACTTGTGCACTTGTCAAAGGTCCCTTGCGCACTTTGCGGGCCTAAGCCTAAATGAAGCGTGCGTAATCGCGCGGGCACCTTGTGCACTCCGAACATGGTCGGGTGTGTGAGATTGCACCCCGAACTGGTCACAAGCCAACCCCAGCAGCGGATGGAACCGTGAGAAAGCATAAAATAATGCGCCAAATAATGCTGCACGATGGTGTAGCCTTCCGTTTGCCGGATCGGTAGCTCATTTGACCAAATTTGGCATCGCTAGCCGTGGCCACATATAATCAACCGTGGTGCCGCAAGACGCCCGGCGGAACATCTCATTACGAGCGTGTTTTGCAAGACGGTGGCCCCCGTGGAGGCAACCAGTTTGCTGCATAGACTCCGTTTGGAGTATGAACATAACAAACATACTCTACTTTACGATATAAGAATGTAGCACGCTACCACAAATTTGTATGTTTCTTAAAAAGATTCTTAAGCCGTATCTTCTTAAAAGCGAAAAATGTTTCCATGACAATTAATATTCTTCTCGGTTTTCCAAACCTGCCAATTTTGTTTGGCTACTTTGAGACGAGTAATTTATTATATGAAAATCGCTGTAAAACTTTGAAAATGATAACGAAAAACATACGATCTCATCGTGGGCCGAAAGCTGGTGGGCTTAATTTTAAATAAAATTGTCCTTAAGGCCAATCAACCTTCCGGAGGTGGGAGCCATGCAAGAGGTCATAATTAAGAAATCATTAAACATTTTTAATTCCTGCAGCGTCCGTCCTACGCCGGGTGGAACCGGTGCAAAACAAGCAATCTCTTCCGACGCATTCCTTGCGATGGGATGCATGTGATCTACCGGAATGTTGCGTCCGGGACGCGATGTGCTCTTGTTTGCGTTTGAATGCGTAGGATCCCCATGGACGTATCGATTGGCCATTTTTTCACCCTTCTTTGCGACTAACCAGACATCGGACGACCGAAATTAAAGATTTTACTCGCCAAAAAAAGGGGTGAAGGAACGACGCCGCGAGCGTGTTAATTGCAAACGCCTGCCGTTGTCGCACTCGGACACCTCGTTCGACGTGCCAATCGAGCAACCCCGAGCCCCAAGGGCAACGGCAGGCCATTGGCAAGGACATAAATATTCAGACCCTGGGGAGAAAAAAAAAAACAACCAAATTTCACGCTCGTTCTGGTTCCGGTGGGTGTGGAAATTGGCAGACGTGCATTAATTCATGCGCAACCAACGTTCGGCCTAAAAGTGTCCGAAAGTCGTCTGAATCCCTACCTACGACGCACGCCCTCGGTTTTGCTGCAACGATGCAGTTTTCTTCGGCACTCGAAAGATTTTGGAGGATTTGGTATGAACAGTCGTTTGGTGAGTAGTGTTTATGTAGGCAGTATTTAAAACAAATTTTAAGGCGGGATTTTTCTTTATTTTGCAGCAGAAAGTAATAAAAAGAGAAATGGTAGTAACAGTCAGACAGTGGAATCATTAAAAGTGTAAGAACATATACTTGATGATATAGAATTATCACCAAAAAAGGAAGCTTCTAATTGGTTGATACAGATTTTTTCAAAACCTAATTCAGTATAAATAAAACATCCATAAAACATACTCATGATTTTCAATATCAATTAGACCCCTTGATTTAAAAATCCGTTCCAAAGGAATCGATGATATACGACCGGTTCAGGCGCAACATCACAGACAAACTGTTGCCTCGTGCTGGAAACAAGAGGCTTTGAGTGAGAAATTGAAATAAATTGTATCACATATGTAGATTAAAATCATTTATTTATGTTTTCGCGTTCGCGCTCGGGTGATCAGTTATGTTGTAAGCAATCCTACAGCGAGGAAGAGCAAAACTGAACCAGACACGAGATCCAAAGTGCCCCAGAACAACTGATCGCGACGTCTTCCAAGAACGCACCCAGAGTGGAGCGGTGTTGTTTCGCCAAATATCGCCCATGAAGATGGTACTTGGATTCGTGGCATTCTCCCTGGCCCGGTTTCGCTAGAAAATTTCCTTCGAAACACGGCACAATCTCCGACAGAATAAATGTTGAACACGCTGTCGAATCGATCGGAGGGAGGGCTCGTGAACATGAACATGGACGAATTTAAATTTGCACATAAGTGCGAACGATCTTCACAGGGTTTGCTCGATCGCAGACGATGATTTCGATCCAATTCGGGAAAGAATCTCGTTCGTAAATATCGTGGCAAAAAATATAGTCAGTTGTACGAGAAAAAAACGACTAACTCTGCGATCACTATCCACCGTTTGTGGAATCCTATCACTCAAGCGTACGAGCTGCCAGTTGGAACAAATTTTGTACAAGCCTACCACAACAAGCTTGCCGATGGAACATGATTTATAAGTGTCAGAAAACTGATGTTAGCAACAGTATATATTTCTGTACGCGAATCGCTTTTACAAACGGACAATGGAAACTTTGTTTCATTTCATGTTAAGAAGGATAATATGTTTTGTCATGTTCGGCCGATAGTCAATGAAGTCATACGTAACGAATTATCATTTTAACAATAAGTTCTTCATTGCACTTGAAATACTTTCAATGTTTTTGAATTTCTTCGAAAGCTAATTATGTTCCTCAATTATCGCAGAAACACATGGATGGATATTTGTTATATAGTTAATTTTTTCTGAACGTAGTAATTATTTTTTGTTTTAAATCTTTGTGCACTGTAATAAACTATTTTAATGAGAAGTTGTTTCCTTCTATATGTTTTTAAAAATATATAATTTATTTCCACTTGACTTTCGGTACTTAACAAAACTACACTTAACTTTTAACTCATTATGAATTATTTAGACTTTTTTTTAAGTAAAGTATGGTCGGAAACGGTATGGAAATTCAAGCATGAAATCGTTTAAATGTTGTTAAAAATCTTTTTGCGTACTTGACTGTGCTGGAAGAAGAATTCTCGCCAGAAACGGTCACAAGTATTTCACCAATAAAGTAACTCGTTTTCTAAGGGTACAAACGGGTTAAAAACAATCGTGAATACGGTTAATATATTAAACCAAACAGAAAATAACATTGTTGGCAACTGTCAGCTCTTGACAGAACACGAGCATCGGCACGCCGTTATGCTTTATTTATTTAATTTTACGAGCTCGTTAAGATTTCATTAGCGCTACCCGGAGGTTGCGATCCCCACCGACTAATACAAGCTGACACTAATTTTGCCTATCGATATGCATCGATTAATTACTCCGGGGACCCGGTTGGCGTGCCGTTACGCTGCCCGATAGCGGCTGGTTAAACGGTGTTATCTATTGCTCGCGGAGCAAGATAACCTGCGTGAACCCAGCGTGCGAGGGAAGATCCTCTCGGCCACATCCTCGGCGTCGCAACTGCCAACTGCGCATGTCACGTGGTCGTGCTTATCGGCCGATCTTTCCACACCAGCGGACACGCTGTTGGGCGAACACTTTGTACATCAATTGATTCCGGAGGCCGTGGCGTGGTCCCGATTTGGACCGGCCGCATCCTTGGCACCGGAGTGCCGGAGTGTGTAAGCACACTCCGAAACGCATCAACCGACGGCTCCTAACACCCGATGGAAAGCGATAAGATCCTGGACTGCCACAAGCGAAGATCAATATTTATATGTTAATTAATGTTAGATAACCGCCGGAGACACCGGTTCGCTGGAAGTGCTTCCCTGGTTCACCTTCGGGGACAGGTTGCCCGTGGACACGGGATGATCGAGTTCAGAAAAAAAAAACAAGAAACCCTCGGTCCGCGAAAATGGGCCCGGCAAGCTTTTTATCACCGCCAACGGGACGAGACGTTGTGATAATAATTTATTTTCAGCGAAAGAAACTGCTCCCGATTCTGCTCGCGCTACGGCGTGTTAAGTTATGTGAAACAAGTTTCACTTCCTCTCGCCCGGTTCGCATCGCTAAGTGCCCCGCAAACCAGTCGCCCTTTCCTCCACTCAGGGACCTTCGGTTGGACGCGTACATAATCTGCTTATCGACGTGCTTTAATCTCGGACACCCGACACGTCTGCCGGGGCAACTGACGCCGCCCGGCCGGCCGGGATGGATGTTCATGCAAATGGAGCATAAATTCGTCCACTGCTTAAACTGGGCCTAGTGCATGGCGAGCTCTGACGCCGATCCAGGATAACTCCCCCGAAGCACCTTTCGCATGAGAAAGGGGTTTGCGACAACGCTCCATAAAAATGCCCTTTTTTCCCGAGTGACGGCGGCGAAACGTCGAGCCGGTTCTTATGTAAAAACCCATTCCAAACGCATTCTTCAGCCACTGGCACCAGGCATGAGCCTAATAATAGGGGCACCGGTGAGCACCTCGAGCCAACGGCCAAACCCATTCCCAGCCCCTGCCCCGCGAGTGTCAGTTTCGGATGAAAAGTGTAGCAAATTTTTCATCTTAATCGACGCTGTAATTAAATCATGCACTGGCAGCGTCATCTTCAGCCTGGGCTTTGCGGTGGTCAAGGGCAGAACGTGCGGTTCCATTATTTTCGCCCTTCGTCCGCATCGCGTACGGATTTCGATCGCCAAACGGCTGGGGTTGAGTCCCATCGGCGTGTGTGTGTGTGTGTGTGCGTTTCCAGGTGATAAAATATGCGCACCACTTAGCACGGTTGAGGGAAGCGCTGGGGATGTGCCTGCACCGAAGAAGAGCGAGCCTTTAAATGCAATCCCGTGGAGAAACGAATCGTAACCGATCGGTGGCACTGTCATTAAAATAAGTCAGTAGCAGAAATGAATCCCCCGAGTTCGAGAGCCCGCGGAGAGGGTCAGTGTCGAGCTACACGTGCTTCCGAACGGGATGCGGTTTAATGGCCGAACCGGGCGACTTGTAGTACATTTTTCGCAAACGACAAACCCCCCCTTTCAAGCTTAAGGGACACTCCTGTCGCGCCAGTAATGGAGTACCTAATGGCTGCCAGGGCGAGTTATTAATTTATGGCAGTTAAACTTGAAAGCATAGCAGTTTGACCACTCGATCGGGAATCAGATAAGCGAGACAGCAGCAACATTTAGGGACACAATTGCGGAAAAATTTGCGGCTAATTGTCATTGGTAGTATGAAAGTATAACATTTTTGTTCATTTTTCAAAAACTGTCAATAGTTTCGCAATCGCTTATTTCAATATAACCTTTAATCATAAAAATTGTTAATAACACAATTTAATGAATTTCGAACTAAAAGAAGAAGCTTCCTACAACTACATAAAATTAACACTGTCTTAAAAAAGAAAACAAGTTAACGTAAACTATAAACAACCTCAGCACAAATATATTGGACGATCAGCAAAACACCTGCCGTTAATAATGGAACGCCAACGTAACGTTTGGGTTTTAAATAAAATCAAATAAACCAAAACATTTAAAAGCAACTGTCTTTGGAGGTTAGTTGAGCAAGGCAACAACGAAGCATTTGACTCAGTTGTAACCTGTTACTCGTGAAGAGAAGACGTTCGTTAACTTAAATGGAACATAATTCTATGGAATTTATGAAACCAGCAATAACACTGACCTGGTTTCTTCGAACATTTTCTAAAGTTATCCTCCAGCATTGTTCAGTGTAATCAGCACCTTCAGATCCACAATCAATCGCAGCAAGTGACAGAGGAAAAACGTCAATCATCCATACACACACACACACCAGAGGGAGCATATGGGAAAATGCAATTCCGCACATTCAACCGCGGCGACCCACTTGCGCATGCGTTGGCGCAAAAATGCAAACAATGGCGTTTTCGGCACACCCGAGCGTCCCCGGCAAGCGGCCGGTCCGTTTGATCCGCGACGGAAACCGATTCGTTCGGTCATACACCAAGTGAAAAAAAAAAATGGCACCGCATCCAATGGTGATGACCATTGCGATCATATCTGGCACGCAGAAGCTGCCGCCGACGAGTTACAAATGCAGCTGCCGGCATCCGAAAAGGTGTTAAATGTGCCGCACTGCAATGTCATCCTTCAGCGCGGAAAGGACGATCCGGGCAGCACGATCCGCACCGATGACAACCGGATAATGTTCCGGCCTCGGGACTTCAATCAACGGGTAGCACTTGCGCTGGCCCCCGTTGAAAGTGTCACTCAGCTCAAGTGGTCGGGAGTGGCCGGGGAAGGGATAAGAAAGCAAAAATGAACATCATTCTTCTGTCACTGCACATCTGTTAAAACGATTGCCATTTATTTCCATCGTTTCAGGTGCATCGTGTTTCATTCCCCCTTTCTACAAATATTCAGCTAAAATCTGCGCGAAAAGTTTTTGCCTTGAACAATATCTTCTGATTCCACCAGTTCCTTAACGTATTCATTATAACACAAATGAAGAAATTAGAGTATCTTGACTGTGAGGCGTAATGTTTCCACCCTTTTTCCACCACAGCAAGGCCAGTGTGCCTTCAACAAAGACTACGCGATCGCCAACATCAGCGAGTGGGCCATCATGCCGAAGAACGAGGATGCTCTCGCGTATGCCCTGTGGAAGGTGGGTCCACTGCCTATAAGCCTGAATGCAGCACCAAAGTCCTTCCAGTTGTACAGGTACGGAAATGGTTTTCCCAGGTTGGGATGGCGCATCTGAACTAGCTCTTATTTCCGATCATCCTTCGGCAGCAATGGGATCTACGACGATGAGGCTGCGTGCGACAACTCGAAGGTGAACCACGCGATGCTGCTGCTCGGCTACACCAAAGACTACTGGATCCTGAAGAACTGGTGGGGTGGCTGGGGCGAGGACGGTTACATGCGGTTGGCGCGGGGCAAAAATCTCTGCGGCGTCAGCAACTACGCCGGGTACGTGGTGGTTTGAGCGAAGGCGTGAACCGATTTGCAACACAAATTAGGGATAGGATTATCGTAATTTGGGAGACAATTGAGGTTAAATTTATGAGACAGTTCAATTAGAAGACCATGGATACACGGAACGAGCTTTGGTTTCTTGGCCTTATGCCACGCTTATCAGAGAAGACAAAATATTATTTCACGAAATCTTTACTATAACAAACATAACAATAAAGAAAATAATTTAACCAATTCAATAAGACCAAAATTTCATTTTAAATTTTTAACTTCACTTCATCTTCTTCGTAACTTTTCTCTTCTTTCTTCCATTGAATATAAATCTGTACCGAGAGAAAATAATTTGTATCCACTACCAAGTGGACAGGATATTTAACGCCTGCGGCTACCGGCGTGAATATCGGAGAGCCCCGAAATGTTCCAAAAGTCGGGCTTCAACACCCCGAACTCGGATGAGACGCAAACAATCCTGCATAAATTACGCTAATCTGATTTCGGTGCGAGGACGGCAGCACCAACAAAGAAATTTAAAGATTGCTTAAAATGACCATAGCTGAAGAAAGGGGGGGGAAAAAGACAAGGAAACAAACCACATGGAAAGACACAATTGTACCGGTTTGCATCGCGAGCCGAACGGACGGAATGAAGTGTGAAAACGACCATTTTCGGCCCGTCGATGGTACTTCGCAAGAATGAAGGCGCGAAAGAATCGATCGACCCGCCGCGAATATGGCGTGAGGTGGCCATTTCCATGCCGGCGAAGATTGCACCCAAACAGAATCGGGTTTTGGAATACTGCAATGAAAAGGGGGTGCGGGGGATGAGCGACCAAATTGCGCCGCCCCGATACGGTCTGCCGAAAGCCGTGAATTATTGCAAATCAAAAAACATTTATTCGCCGGGCGGAAAATCACCGATCGTACCCTTCCTTGCGCCGGCGTCCCTCCTCCAACCGAACGGAAGCGCTTTCGGGCCACAATTTGGTCGCAATGACGACAGTTCGATCTCACAAATCGGCTAAAATATAACCCGAACGCGGGAGACAAGATGGCAATTTTCTGTCGTTAAACCATTCCGTCAATGTTTTATGGCGTGCCCGGAGGGCTGGCAGGATGAGCGCATCCTCGTGGAATATGGGAAAACAGAGACCGATCGAGGGGCACAAAATAGGGTGAAATAAAATTTACTCTTGAAACTCTTTTTGAAGAAAATTTGAAGAATATTAGAAAAACGTTGAAAACAATTTCTTCAAAAGTTGAATCTACGTTAGTTTCACTAAATATTTTGCATCATGCTTTTTTCAACATTTTTTAAAACATATTTTAAATGATCATTCTAGAAAACATGTTAAGATGTCTTTGTCAATTTTAAGTGCATTACAACAAACGACTCATAGAATTGATTTTGCCCGTTGTTCTTTGGCTAAGCGTGAAAGAAAACTCCCGAATCACAACGGTGTTATCGTTCAAATTTATAACTTATGGTATGGCTGCAAATTGCACACCCGCAAAAGGAATCCGCAATGTCGCGTTTTCTCAACTTCAATTTTGTCTGCACCGAGGAAGCGTAAAATCTTTTTATTGTTTTCTACATCTTGCTTCTTATCTGTGTCCTCTCGGCCACATCTTCCATTTTTTGAGCACCCAAAAGTATTATCATCACTCAACCGCGTATCTGCAACGCGCAGCGACTCTGCTAACGCCTCTGAATTGCCTGCTAATTGACGATGAAATGCACCCGATAAGAAAACACAAGCCCCTTTTTGGACGTTTGCAGCCCAAAATGCAACTGCTGCTGACATCACAAAGAGAAAAGCAGCGAAGGCAACTAACCACAGATCGGAACATCGGTTCGCAGGATGCACATCCGCACACCCAACCACCCGGCTCTGGCCTCACCGTAGTTGATGCATGGTGCAACCAGCGTTTCGACAGGTTGTGGCATTGTGTTTTTGTGTCGGCTCAGTCAGGGCCCACTTTCGCCTTCAAGAGCATTGTTCAACATTCCACTGGCATGTCGAAATGCATCAAAGGGCAAGATAAATAAACCTGCGGATGCATTCACATCCTGAAGGGAGTTTGGGGGTTGTCCGTCCAGGATCTTTTTCTTCCGAGCCTTCTTTCGCTAAACCGGTTGAACAAATGATCAACACTTGTAAACCGTCAACCGGGGCTGGAATTTGAAACGTTGGCAATTGAAGAACATGTTTTAAAACGCTAGTACATGGTTTTAGAGAAGTGTTCTTCCTTCAAACGATCTAGGTACGGTGTAGAATTATGAACAGTTTTAAAAAAGATTTTATTCTCTCAGCAGCAAACATCAACGATTCAACATAGATATCAGAAGAAACCGGCAATAAAAACAGCCAAAGAGTGTGACTCAAACATCGTGCACCACCGGAGTGCCATAAATCAGTGGTTTGTTCTGGGTGGCCTGGGCCACGATCTCCGCTTCTCCATACCGTTCTAAGCTCTCGCCCGGTCGTGCGTGATTCGTTATCAAAGCGCGAAAAAATGCTAAGCCTAACCCAACGCATGATAAATCATCGCACCGTGAGCATAAATCAAACCCCTTGTTAATGCTCCATCCACTATCGCGCACACACGGAAGCCTAAGCTGATGAAGTGTTGAAAAACTATTAGCGAATAATGAGTCGCCCGATAAGCGGATTTGGGACCATTAGCAATCGAGAAATCCCAGCGATCTCTTACCGGCATTAGCTTCTTAATACCGAAGTCGTAACCGCAGCTCTTAACCATCGTGGAGAGGACATCTTTTAAGCGGCTTTACGAAAAGTGGCTGATTCTAAACGAACCATTTCTAGGTCTTTAATGGTTGGATGGGATTCTAGTCTGATTGAGTCGGATGACCGATCCGTTTTGTGATCAACCGAATGTATGGTAAACGTAAACCACGGGTACATGTGTTAAGAATGAACCAAATCGAACGTCCTGAAAAATGTGTTGGGTTAACCTAAATTAAGTTTAATTATCGATGACAGAAACCACGCTGCTGGCACACTTCCTTTCTCCAATTATTTGATTTGATTATTAACTCGAACCCCAGGCCATGACGTGCGCTATACAACCTTCGAAGCCCAATTCCATGTCCGGGATGAGTTGTGGCTTTGATGACCGCATTATTTACCCATCGCCGATAGCGTCGACGGTGCGTTTTGATGCGAGTGAAATGTTTTTGACGGCCAGACAACCTTCCTCAACTGGACGCACATCCTGACGCGCCGTTGAACACGGATAATGGAGTCATCAGTCAAACAAAGACGTAAGGCTTCATTTTTCTGTAGATCAACATCGCCGAATCTGTCGATCGGTCGCTTGATGTTAGCGGATTTTGTGTAATCGGATCAAATTGGCACGAATTCGGAGCCCATATAAGCTATGGCGCCTTACGGCCGCGGTGCAATTTTGCTAGCGTCCTTCAGCGTTCCGTCCGCCATCGTTTCAATATTTACAGTCAAATTAAACAGACTTGTTAGCTTACATTGCGCGTTATGTTTCAATATGGTTCCATGTTCACCGGAATGCTTTTGTTTAGCACTTAAGGTTTCCTAATCAACCCAACGGTTGCCTTCCTCTTATGTGCCTTTTGTTTCAATAGTTTAAAATATTTGCAATCACCAGTCAGACATTTGTCATTTCCCAACCGCAACCTTCACGCCCAAATTGGCGTGGCCGTTCCTTTGATTTATGAGACTGAAGAGCGCAACTAGACAGGCATAGTGCGCACTCACAGCTTCACTGCCATCGGCCACGAATTCGGCATTACGAAAAATCAGCCAAAAGTTCAGCCCTGGTCACGTGCGGAAATTCCAACGTGCGAAAGGGGGTCAAACGTTGCCAGCCATCGCCAGCTTACATGAATAATCGTCCAGTTCATTAGCTGGGATTAGACACGGGATTATCGGGATTGGAGCTGGAACCACGGTGGCCTCCAGAATGGTGGGGGAATGATAAGCCCCACGAGTCGCTGGCCAGAACCACCGCAAGGAGTCACGGCTACGTTGAGAGAGTTGTCGAACACGACCTTCGAAAGGAAAGAACCAGATTAACACATATTTCACGAATCAATAACGACACGTCGAACATGCGGTGCTTGAAAAGTGCCAGCGAAACGAAAGAGCCATGATACGGCATATCGTTCGAGCAGGGCCGCACACTTCGCCACATCGTAACCGTTAAGGCAGGATAATGGTAGTACCACTCTCGATCATATATAAAATTAATCGACTTACCGCGGCCGTAATGGATCTCGATTGACAACGTCCCGAAAAGCGGGCGTATTCGACAGGATCTGGGTGCATTCGAAATATCTACATTCACTCCCAGCCGTCTTGTAGCTTAGCGCGAGCGGGTGATAAATGCATAACTGCAGCCGGGTTGCGCTATATTGTCCAACACATTCTACTTACCTGGCGGTCCAGCAACTGGAAACGGATATACTTCACGGTCAGCTGAAGGTGCAACGGAAAAATCATATCCATCAACCTGTGCGCAATCGGTGAATGGACGACACAGAAATGGCGATGAATGAATGTGGTGGAATTAATTGAAAAGCTCAATCCGAAAGTTGTACACATCAATAAGGCCCGTCGAATGGTTTGAGCGTATCCGTTCTAAGATTAAAATTATTGGAGTAAAGGCAATCACATTTGAATTTTATAAGGACGTTACTTACGTTGCGTTACGAACGTTACGAAAACACAAGTGTATGATTAAGATAATGATGAAGCAAATGATGAATAAAATTTACATAAACACGTAGTACTGTTTGTAACAAACTATCAAGCAATTAATTGCACCAAACATTGCAATGTGCACTAAGCATGTGCTAAAAATAATTGAGTCTGTTCTCGACATAACCGTCGTGTTCTATGAACCTTGGATGAAGAGACCGTACCGCATCACGGTAATTTATAATTGTTGATCTAAATAAAATGTAAATTTAAAAAGGAAAACAATCTTTAAATATTTGCACAGCAGACAGAACAAATAACTTTGTAAGACTCTTTAAGGCTATTCCGAAAGCCAAAGGATGGACGAATCCGGTGATTCCGGTTCGGATGAATCCGGTGAATCCGATACATCCGGTGAATCTGATTCTGGTGAACCCGGTTCGAATGAATCCGGTTCGGACGAATCCGGTGAATCGGACGAATCCGGTGAAAACTTTTTGAAAACTTCTTTTACTAATGGAATTCCAAAGTAACCGATTGCATGTTCCAATTACTGCAATTCCTACGTTGTTGAAGTAATCTTGGCAGTATACCACTGATTGTCAAAACGATCTTGGGAAATGTCAAACTATTCGAATGTAGTATACCTCGTTATTTACCTTCTTCTGTCGTAAGAACAACAACATTGTGTCAAGTTTTCAATTTTCCTACTCACGCTGTCCGCCCCTGGCATATTTCTTCCAGATTTGTGAAGAAAACGTGGAAAAACTTTTACAACCAACGCACAATGAGCGACGGCGAGTGTATTAATGGTGTAGGCAATGGAATACGTATAAATGGCGGCACGGATGGCGTGAAAACGCCGTTTCTGATCGGTGTTGCGGGCGGAACCGCCAGCGGAAAGGTGAGTGTGTATGTCGGCCGACGGGGTAGTGCGCAGTGCAGCGAAGATGAAAATGTGTCCCCGTCCTTGAAAATGGTGCCAAAAATAAGCACCACCAGCTGTATGTACAAACAATTGATAAAACACGGCCACTAACGTCGATGGACAACCGTTACCCCCTTCTTCCCGTCCCGCAGTCGACCGTTTGCAAGCGGATCATGGAGCAACTGGGTCAGGCTGATATGGATCATACGCAACGACAAGTCAGTGCACACAGGCGTCAAACAGTTTTACGTAATCGCTTCTGACCACAATGCATCTGCGTTTGTTTTGGCACGCGCTTTGTAGGTAGTCACCATCAGCCAGGACAGTTTCTACCGCGAGCTGACGGCGGCAGAGAAGGCACGTGCCGAGCGGGGACTTTTCAACTTTGACCACCCGAGTGCCTTCGACGAGGAATTGATGCTGCAGACGCTGCAGGACATACTGCACGGCAAGAAGGTGGAAATTAGCGAATACGACTACCGAAGGAATGCGGTCTGCCCGGAGAAAATCATCACGATTTACCCGGCCGACGTGGTCCTGTTCGAGGGAATCCTGGTGTTCTACTTCCCTGCCATCCGTGATCTGTTCCACATGAAACTGTTCGTCGATACCGATTCGGACACGAGATTGGCACGAAGAGGTAAACAGGTTTGGCTGATTTGCTTGATCCATATTGAATGTGTTGTTACCTTTTCGCAAATACAGTTCCCCGTGATATTAACGAACGCGGCCGGGACCTTGATCAGGTCCTTAACGCCTACATGAACTTTGTGAAACCAGCGTTTGAGGAATTTTGCTCACCGGTAAGGCCACTCCGTACCGTTAAAAGCATCGAGCCAATACCAATCCACGCCTTACCCTTTTCAGACTAAGAAATTTGCCGATGTCGTGATACCGAGAGGAGCAGACAACACAGGTAAACAATTTCGCAGCCGGATTGGTATTTGGGAACTGTACTTTTGTTGGTAAAGTTGTATGTGGTTCCTTCCTTTCCTATTTCTCTTTAATTTTCGAATATATGCTAATTATGAAGATGTTATTCTTAAACCAATCTTTCTCATGGACGAATGAAGACAATATTCAAAAACTTCTGTACTCCACATCGCTTTTTTAATGGAAAGTACGGGCACATTAACCATGGATCACGTAACACTTTCACATCACTTCTACTAATAAACGTACTGGTTGTTTCGTTTCTTGGGTCGAAATTAACCACAATTAGCAATAATGATTGTGATTTAAGGTGTAGCACGTAGAGTCCGTATAGAGTATAGTTCGTCGGATATAAGCTGTTTAGGTGTTAGTAACAATCGGTGGTCAGTCCATGGCAACCCCAAGGGGGCAAGCCTTCGTTGTTCCAACTCCACGTACTGGAAATGCAACTTAGTTCTACTGGATGTTTCTCTCTTTTCTCTCTTCTTGCTTCTTTCTCCACAATTTTGCAGTTGCGATCGATCTGATAGTGCATCATATTAATGAGATCTTGCATCCGAGTGGCGGGCTCAACCAGAACGGGCACTAACTCGCGATGTGGTCTCTGGGTGGTCGTGTGGGTGGTACGGAAGGGATCCTCCTACGCAAAATATCGTAGCTATCACCGCACAGCGGCCAGCAGCTGCGCACTGGTCGTCTGGTGCGTGAGAAAGCTGCCGAAGGCGCTGATCATACTAACTTAGCACCATCGGACCGGAAACCAAAAACGATCCCCGTAGCACCGTCACATTGTTCCCATACCAAGCTCTCCGCGTGTACTTGGCCTAGCAAGGAATATAAGCGTAACGGCGAAAACCTCAGTAAAGCGCATGCCAAACTAAAGTTCCAAGCAAATAGACTGCATGGTCAGCTATTTTTTTACTCTACCGCTTACGACTCAGGACTGACCTCCTGTCACGTCGGGGTTTAGAAAACAAAACAGTTAGAAACTGCTAACCAAGAACTGGGAAACCAATTAATCTACGGATACGATCAGAAAAAGTAACAGTTAGACTGAGCATTGCCGAAAAGAGCTTTTTCTATAAACATTAACCATGGTTTTTGGGTAGTCTTTCCTCCAGTCAATAAGCATACATTGTGCAAATTGTATCATATTTGCAATCGAGCAAAAACCACTACGGACAGTTTTACTACACTTACTGCTGTTATGTTTTTTAGGTTAAGAATTTCCGCATTACTTAATGCCCGCCCCCTAATCCTTCTTTACTCCTAGTTGAATTGAGCAAAAGGGAACCATAAATTTGTGACATAAGCCTAGCTACAATACCGTGTAGCAGAATATTAATGCCAATGATCCCAGTGCAAATTGACCCCACAAACAAAATTTTCTGCTGCGATTTTTCCGACAGTAATACCTAAATTACCACCAACATTCCTGATGCAATTAAATTTTTTATACGTTTCTTTTTAACTTACGTTTAATTTTTTACTTAAATTTTTGACAGTTAGCCATTCACATTCCTTTTTTAATTTACAAACCTCCCCGCGCTACTGCCAGATTATTGAAACGACGCTCCATTGAACAAGAGTAGAAGATGATCGGGATAAACCTGAACCCTACCAAACTGTTGTGTCAATCTAAAGTAAGGCCAATTGCAACACTCGGTAAAAAGAATACCCTAAACATAGCTCCCCTTCGCTGGGGATAAATGAATATGCTCACCAGCTCCTAGTTATAGTATCGTACAGATGAGAACATGGTTACATACTGCAGTTTAACAACACCGGAACAGCATAATTGGTAAACTAACTACAGTCAAACCAGACCGTGATCATTGATAGCGAATATTCTAAGGCATGTTTCGTGTGTGGCACAATAAAGAGGACATTTTCAAATACGCATACATCGGTACGTCTTATTTCATTTCGTTTCCGTTTTCATCACATTTTCGCCCGTTTGTGCAGTCGTGTGTTTCCACTTTTTGGAACTATTCCTTATTCTTGTGTCCTCAAAAATTGAACACTGTTGATTGGTTTTTGAACTGATTCATAAAAATTTCTATCACATACTACTTCCCTCCCTTCTTGGTTATACTTTCTTTGTCAGTGGGAACAAAACTTCACCGATCAGCGTCCAATCAGCTCATGAAACGTTTCTTTTTTTCCTTTTCTCACTCTTCCAGTGGCTATCGATCTGATTGTGCAGCATATTCGCGAGTTCCTGAACAATCGCACCCGCAGTGATCACAGTCCCCATTTGGCAACCTGCGGCACGAATGCCCTCAACCTGGCCGCTGGTCGAGGTAAGCCTTCCATTAACGATTCCGAGCAACACTATCGGCCTCACTGAACACCGTCAGTGCAGGACGGCCGGCCAATCGTAGACCGTACCGGCGAGGCTCGACTCGCTTTCTCTGTTACTAGCAAAATTCAGCCGGCTGCGGCATATCCTTTGCCCTGCCCCTGACCCTTTCACTTTAACGCGCATCACACATCGATGCACGCTCTTTTTCCACATAGAAAGTACAGAAACAGAACAGACCAACTCAGACTTAGATAATATGTAACGCCACTGTCCACCAAGCAGATATGCGGGCCTTGCTCTTCATGTTCAGTTTTGAATCTTATTGCACCGAACAGCCTCAGAACCTTCGCTGGTCGATTGCATTGACGAATTCATTGATAGAGACAGAAATCAAAAAAGCAAAATTTTGCAACAAAATTTACCAAATAACAGGCTAAACCACCATCACGTAATTTTACTTTCGGTAGAAGATTTTTCGTAGGCTGTAGTGCGTTTTGTATAATTTTAATTTTAAACGTACATTAGAAACACGTATATCGTGATAACATTAGTTTTAAGTACATTTAAACTAACACATCAATATTGGTTTTACTTTATTTCCTCTATCAAATCCTCTACAACAAATGAAGTTTGCATTTACGTAGGTCGGCATTTTGGGTATAACTAGGGTTATTTTTAATTCCTGAAGATGCACATTTCTATTGCAGAAATATTTGAGCCTTTAAATTATGAATTAATGCAACGATTACGGTTTCATCACCTTTAAAATTATGCATTTGATATTTAAATTTAATTCTTTGCTTAACGAGCGGTTTAGATACGCTTCTGTTTACATCCGTTTGCATTAACAATTCATTATTCTGTCCCATCAAGCAATAGTTGAAATAAGTGAACGCATTTCGAACGTATTTCCAACAAAAATTAAAGGTAGTTAGATCAAACTACACAAAACAAAAGATACGTTTTACTAACATAGCTTGTAGAAATTCGTGACAGTAAAGTTTCATTAGTCAGATTTGTAGCGTGAAGCACACTTTCTTGTCCTCGAAATGCTCGCAAACATACAAAAAAAACACAAACAAGAGAAAAATTAGCAATTAAAACACATACACACAACCTTTACACTGGAATATTTAAGTGAACAAGTAAGAAAAAAAATTCTTATTTTCATATAGAACCAGCAAACATGTACGCCATTCTGAAATGATCCCTGAAGTGATGCGCTGTTTTTGTATTTGCCGGCAAAATCAATCTCTTCCGTACACAAAGTTGCTACTATAGCGCCTATGGTTGATATTGAAAGTCTCTTTAATGTTTCTGCTGCATTTATTTTGCATTCGTTCCTTATATTTTAATTTATGGTT
Organism: Anopheles coustani; assembly: GCF_943734705.1. Classification (NCBI taxonomy): domain Eukaryota; kingdom Metazoa; phylum Arthropoda; class Insecta; order Diptera; family Culicidae; genus Anopheles; species Anopheles coustani. The sequence continues at coordinate 13,308,894 of NC_071288.1, forward strand.
TTTGTTTTTGTTGTCAATGCTATTTCTTTTTGTTTTAGTTTGTTTTCCAATATTTTTCCTTTTCCTGTTGTGTACATTATTAACTGTGTTTCGTTTCATTTCTTTATACCAAATCTGATATTTCTAGTCCGTTACTTCGTGTTCCACTAGAGGGTGTACGTGTGTAAATGACGAAAAACCATATACCAAAGCGAAAACATATGTACGGGTCACTTAAACTGAAACAATCCGAATGGAGAAAAACTAAAGAAACGAAGCAAACGTCAAGTCAACCGTTATAAGGAACTTTGTTAAACCGCACAGCGGCAAAGCATACCTATTTGGAAACGAATTGAAAAAAATATGTGAAACAAAAACTGTCGAAAAATACGAATGATTTGTTCCTCAAAAAAAAAAACACTCAAAATGCAAAAAGGCACCAAATACTATCTTTAGTTTATCTGAGAACACACAACATGTGACCTGACTGTGTGATTGCTTTCAGTTAAGATACGAAAAGATGTGTTTATGTTCACAGGGTTTCACTTTTTCCCTTCAATGTGCGTCCACGAGCTCAAATCGAAAATCGAACTCACTAGTTTGCAGGATGTAATAAGTTTCGTTTAATGCTAGCTACACCGTTCATGAATTTTAGGAAAGTGCCATTACTTTACCTTAGTGCTTAATTTTCGTTACTCGTCCATGTTTATTGTTATGTTTACCGTTTATGAATGTTAAGATGAGGCTACAGTAACAGCAATGCAATGTCCTGCAAGTCCTTGATCCGTTCCCGACACCAATCACTAGCTCGATGTCAGGGCAAGAGTAATTTTGTTTGTTCTGTTCCCTCGATATGCCCAGTGGTGCACAACTCCCACGGTAACGGTAACTTTGTTTCTCATATGTTTTCGTATCGTTCGTAGCCCGTGCCGATATGGAAACACTCTCCCCTTCCGTAATCAATAGACAGCTCTATTCGGTGATGTACGATTACAGTTGAACAGCCTAGTAGCAACCAACTTGATTGTGATACGGACGAATGTGTGAGTGTGAGTGTGTGTGTGTGTAGCACCTGAAAAACAAAATTACCAAATGACCCGCGTCTCGCGACTAAGGAGTATATTATTTTTGTGAATGTCTTAAAGGAAGAACACTTACAAGTACGCAAGCAAAATGGTGGACAACAGTGAATCAAACAAGATTGAAGAGCAATACATCAATTACTGCTAAGAAATAAATTATGTTGCGTAGGATACTAAGAAAACCGGCAGGAGACGTGCAGGCGGGCAATGAACGTCGCACGGATTACCCAGTTCTACACCCAGAGGCTTCGAAGGTTGACGATGGACGGATGAATAGTGCAAACTCACCACGGTTGCAAGCTTATTATCGGGCAAGAACCCTCAGCTCCCAAGAGGACTGATAATCTCGAGTAGAGAAGGTTGTAGGAGTTAGATAAATATTCCTTTGAATAGGTAGATAACTATACTTGCAATTCTTTTTCAAACTCTGATCCAACGACGTTTTCTCTTCGCTTGCCTGTTCGGTTGGCACCGAGAACGAAGGGAATGTAATACAGAAGCAATTTAAACTGTTGGCCCAGATTCACAAAACTGTATGTACAATAAAGATTTAAAAAAAAACACCACCAAAAATATGATTATGTTGCTGTAAAATTTGGAAATAAATCAATTTTAATGTATGTTTAAACCTTGTTTATTCTCAATTACAATTTTCGTTGTTTCGTTGCGTTGTTTCGTTGTAAAGTTTTCTATCACTCAATATAAAATAAAAGATGACGGTACACCAAAAGTAAAATTTCCTAAACGTTCAGTAAAATTCTGTTATCTAGTATTTTAAACTTGTGGTGGTTGTATGTTAATCATTATTAGCATATTAGCGATGTTAGCGTTTTTGCAAAACAAAAGATGAAAGATTTTCTGCTTCTTCACAGATTTAAAACTTCTGGCCATGCTCTAGAAGTGTTATCAATTTTAAGTAGTAAGTGTGAACAAAAGGGTTCACACTTTGTTACTTTCACGTGTCAATAATTCAAGAAAATTTTGTTTTCACTGAGGTTCGTTCTTCGGTGGCCGAGACAATCGAACACAGGTGGAAAAGACTGTATGTAAATTTTAGAACATACATACAACATCTTTAATTTCATAAGTATGTTCAAAGATTTTCAATCTTCAAGTGTTGAAGGTTGTTTGGTTCAAATTCTTACTATTGAATAAATTGATCGATATAATAACTTACCATATTCACCACATTTGAAGCTTCGCAGAGTATTGGTAGCATTCAAGAAGGTCATTTTTAAAGATCCACGAAATCGAATCCTTGCATTGTAACATTTTAAAAACATAAGAAATATGTTTGAACTTTTTGATGCACCCTATTCTTCCGTTAGCTATTGCCTTCGCTTGGTACGCACTGTGGGAGCCCTGTCGAGGGCGAAGGCTCTACTGTAGGGTTTCACCTGTCCACACGCATACACCCGCACGTGGCCAGGTAGCTAGGCAAAAGTTTACAGCAACCTCCGGTGGCTGCATTAGTGTCCATTTGTTTGCCTCGGATCGACGCGACGGTGGCCATCATGCTGCCCGGTTGTTTTTCGTTCGTTTATGTCGCTTTTTGTGCGTTTTTTCACTAGTTGTTGCTAAGGAAGTTAATGGAGAAACATTCTCCAGAGTGAACTGTGTATCGTTTTTGTGTAAATTGTTCCGCATTCTGTGCAATTGTTTTAATTGTTGGCACGAGCATCTCGCCAACCGAACCGAAGTCAGAGCCCACGAAAGGTACACCTGTGTGAGCCTCGCGCTTAGAACCACCGCAACCACCAACACCAGCGTGGCAACGCGGTTTCGTGGAACCGCGACGGTGGTGGCGCCGTTGTCATGGTGTTCGGAACGCGAATCCGCCGCCGATCTCCGTCGTAGTGTGCGGCTGTTGGTGTGCAATAGAGACCACGGGCCGCAGCTTTCCGGAGCCGCCGTCACGTTCGCGTGCGTCAGTTGAGTTCGAAACCTGGTCGCGTACGGACACGGCACCTGTACGTGCACCTCGTCGCTGTTTTCCTCCCCGTTCGCGGCCACCCCCCCCGGTGCGAGGGTCGATCAAAACAAAAAACAAATCAACCAAACAAACCACCCCCTCCCGGGACACGAGATCAACCGAGAGGGGTAGCGTAAGTGTGGTGCGTTTTCTTCCTTCCGTCCGAGTTTTTCCCTCGACATTCGCTTGCGGCAGGTCTCGGCAGGTGATGTGGCGCGTGCGGTGTCCTCGCGATTGGCGCACCAACTTCTTGTTCTAGCGCTCATTCTTCGGCCCATTGTTTCCCCCCGTTGTTACCGTGTGCTAGTGCGTGTGTAAGGTGCTGGTTGAGCCCGCCTTTTGCGTAAAAGCAGTAAAAACCCCGTGTGGAAAAAAAATCGCCATCCCCTCATATACGCCCCCTTCATGGGGAGGAAATGAGCACGGCGCGATAAATTTGCGTGCGTATCTCGCGGCCCGTGCTGCTGCGTGTCACCGCGATCAGTGTATTTCTCTGTGTATGTGTGTTTGCGTATGTGTGCACCTTTCGATGGGAGTATACGTGTGATTCTGTGGCCACACATTTCTATCCACGGTTCTTGATGTCGCGATCGTACCGATCGAGCGCGCGCGCGCCTTCCGGTGGAGGATCGTTTTTCCCCTCGGTTTCATGTTTTGATGTTTCAATGTGATTTAAAAAATAAAACCTTCACCTCGTCCGCGTGCTCCAAAGCAGTAGGCGTTTGCCTTCGATTGTCAACATTTGGGCAGATCCAAGCAGCCGGATCGGTTCGGCTTGCCGTTCGTATTTTCGCGACGAGAAGATTTCGCTACACTCGGGCGAAATTTTACTTTCCCACGGTGTCCCCACACACGCCCGAGCGACGCCGCACGCGAACTGCGGCTGTAAGGAGGAAGCGGCTCGGTGCGGATCGGGTTTCGACGGGGCAACAACACTGACAACGCGGCGGTGTGGTAAGATTTGATGCGGTGGAAAAATCGAAAGGTTCGTCCGAGAGAGAGATAGAGAAAGGGTGTAGAAGAAGCAAGAGGTGAGCGCAGTGGAAGAAAAGTTACCTAGCGAGTGGAAAGTAAGCAAGCGATCGAGACGCGCAACGATAAGCGAGATCGAGATCGAAACGAGAAAGTGCATCATCACAACGGTGCTGGAGTAGAAGAAAATCGACGAAAGGAATAACAAAACACGATACGAAGTCAAGAATCGAACTGCTGCAAAGATGAGGATCCGAAGTCTACTGCTCGCTCCGGCCACCCTCGGGGTGTTTATTATAGGTAAGTGGGTGAAATGGGATAGAAAATCATAATAAAAAGCCTAAGGTAGGACACTTAATGAGTGAACGAAAAGATAATCTTTATAAATACAGTGCTTCCAACCTTTCGTTATATGAGTTGGTTTTAAGTAACTAACACACATTCAGATGATCTACTGTCAAATGCGGATTGATTTACAATGCAAAACTACGATAAAGAGAAGGCAGAAACTTTATCACCTTTACCATAAATCGTATACTATTAACGACAAACCACCTTTCCGACCCACTGATCGCCTACGTTTGGATCTAAGGCGCGACTTTTAGCAGTCTCCGGTCTAGCCGCAACGCCGTGAGTCATGCGTTGGAATTTGTAAACCGCCCGCGTCGTCACGACCACAATGAGGTGTTTCAGGTTACGGTGAACCAGCACCAGCATCGTGCCCTTCCATTGAGCTACTCCTACGGGGCTGTTTCTTGGAACGTTTTTTTTTCGCTGCCTCAACGGTGGTCGGTTGTAGAGACGGGATTTTCAATGAAGAAACAATATGTACACTCAATCCCCCTTTGCTGTATGACATCAGAGTAATTTACACATCCTACGACGTCGATGGACCAGTTTTATCGAAAAGGTTTTTTTATCCACCTTTATTATCGCTGAAGATGTACAACCTGGCAGGGCTCCTTCTAAGTGGTTCATCGTAGGAGAAGCCCACAGTCCAAGGCGTGACAAACACGCATACCACCGCATGCTAACCTGTACGAAAAAAAAACCCAACGATCAACAAACACTACCCTGCACTGAGATGAATTTGAATTCCACCGGTTTCCATCGAGCCAAAGTAAAAGGGCGAAATAGAGACGGAGCGTGGGAGAGAAAGGGAGAAGGAGAACCGATCGCGAAGACGATGGTGGGATGGGATCGTTAAGAAAGTTCCAACCGTGTAAGACGTGTACGTTATTCACGTGTGTTTGTGAGGGGGCACAGTGTTCTCCCTGGTCGTTCTTGCCGTCGAGCGCGGTTGAAAACATGCCGTAATGGTCGAAGACGCTGCGGGAATCGGCAAACCTGAAATCATCATCACCGTCATCATCAGGTCAGGTTGTGATGCGAGAAGCAACACACGCGGCAGCGACATCGCAAAGACCAACCGTGCAGGAAACTTTGAACCGAAAGCACCGAAACATCACTCCGGCAGACGTATGCGTGTGCTGACTCAAGTAGGACGAAGCGAAAAGACGCGCAAAAGACTAGCAGGAGATGGACAACAACCAGGCACGAAACGTAAAGACAGACCAACAAACAACACGCTTTAGGAGCGGGGAAAGGAAAGGGAAGAAAAGGAAGCAGTGGAAAAGAAAAATACTCACCGCGGAGGGTTCGTCTCCGGCATCCCGTTGAAGTCTTTCGTTTTTGGTGCTACCTTTCGCTTGGCTTTCGTAAGAACTTTTTCTCGCCGTACGTTGAGGCGGCCGTCTATTGTCTCGTCGCGCTGTGGGAACTAATTGGGTTCTGTTTTATGGCGGACGGTGGAGAAATGGTGGCCGAGGTCGCTCCTACGTACATGCGTGTGCGCATTAGAGTACTACCCGAAATTAAAAGGAATAACCATTTATTTGCTCGGGAAATCCGGACAGGCAGAACTTACAACAAGGGAAAAAACCAGGATTGGAACAATGAAGTTTGTGAGCAAATCCCATTAAAGCAAGATGAAGCAGTAAAATTCTAATTTTCATTACACCCGAGTTGCCGAAAGTCCGGTGCTGGTTCTGAACAAATAAAAGGGCGAATTGGTCGTAAAACTACCCGCATCCGTTGAAGGTCCGTTTCCGGAGGGAACTGAGAAACGCCTTTTTTTTGGAATCGTCAAATTTGTTGCTTTTATACAAACGAAGGGCAATCGAGATGAAAATCACAATGAAAAAGGTCCAATGGGAACTTTAAGATAGTTTTTGTTGACATCAACATCTTTTGAGGTAGAAACAAAAACTGTAAGCTAATTTTTAAATTCTACTGTTCATTTAAATATTCTTCATATCAAACAAAAAGAGTACAAACCCTGAGCACTAAACTATTTCACCTTGTTCGGTTTCTGGGCGGATTTTCTCTAGGCAAAGCGGTTTCACAGCGAAACCTTGAACTTGTAAATGTTGTCGGTGCCTCTTACCCTTAGTCAGGATTATCCGTAACGCTGCAGTTGCACCACATGGCGAAACAAAACTTCACTTTCGCAGGAATATATTACCTGCGACTGGTCGCTCCTCGAGACCCTTTCCAAAAAGCTCCAAGGAGAATAAGTAAAAGGTCACACGAACATACAAATCGATAAATTATCCTACATTTCCGCCCGTCGACGGGCCGATCGATTCTTGGTTGAGAAGTGGCAAAAGGAAAGGTTGTTGCAAAACGCTTTTTTCTGTGCCATTGAAGGTAATGCAATTAGCACGCAAAGGACTTGAACACACGTGTCTTTGGCAAACGTTTAGACGCGAAGCACCAACCAAGAAAATCATTTGCTCGCTTTCTGGGTTGCATTCTTTCGCCCAAGGGACAGAGCCCTTTTTGGGGTTCAATTTTGTACCGAAGATCGTAAATAAAATCCCCGACATCCGGGATTCCAGCTTCTTTGTTACGTTGTAAAAACAGTCCGAAGCGAAAACCAATTCGCAACATGGCGAAATCTAGCACATATTTGCTTACTTTCACGCTTCGTTCACCTTCACAAATTTCTCTCGCCGACCGGGTTCTCGCTTTAGACTAAAAACAAGGCAAAGAAACACCCTCCAAAGACGGTGTCCGTTCTTCTGAAAACTCCTTTCCACCGTCAACAGCCTTTCGAGCCTTTGTGCGAACTTCTTCGACCCGGTGCAGCACCCCGAGCGAGGCGCATTTCTTTTTTCTGTTTTGTCGGTGGCGTGCTGGAACCTTTCGACCGAAAATGAGGCCACCGACCGGCGGTCCGACGACTCCGAGAGTGCTCTTTCGCCCAAGGGCCACCGGGGAGTGTCCGGATGGTGTCGCTTTCAACCCTCAACTGGCTTGCTTGCTTGTTGTTTTTGTTTTCTTATTTCGCCTCTTGCTTGACCGCAATGACGTCCCTTTCGGGAAAGGGGATCTCGATCGGGGGCAGCTTGGCTGACTCAACCGGACACAAAAGGGCGGCAAAGGAGGACAACCGCGATGCTGTCCGATAGTGCTGGCCGGTTTGAAGCCAATGCTCAACGAAGCATGATACCGAGGTTCGGTAATTTTCGGGGCTTCTTAGGAAAAGCCACGCAGAAAGGAGTGTGAAAAGATGCTGAAGAACTGCAGACTTAGCTTTCGCTGAGTTGATAAAGTAATATTTACCTTCTTCTTACCACAAGATGATGATCCCATCATCGTCAATGTTTGGGTACGTTCAATGCTTTTTTTAACTTTGTATTCCATTTCACTATGAGTCAGTTTTAAAGTTTTTGAAAGAAGGTGCTCAACCTAGAAGGAGTCAGGAACCCAGTTTTTACAGCTGAAATGACATTGCGGTCCGGAGTGTTTTTCCTTGCAATTCACAAGTTGATTAACAATTTTGTCGGTTTTACACATGCAAAACATACGGAGGGATGTAAAGGTGGAAGAATGTTTACTTATTGGGTTATTGTGAAATCTTTTCTATATCGTATCGAAAGCAGCCTTTATTAACACCATAAATAACCCACGCCTCTCGTCACGAATTCATAGTCCACCACTAGTTCGGAAGAAAACTTGTTCGACATAAGCCCCAGAGCTGCGAACATTCGCCGTAGCTACAAAAAACCTAAAGCACACCTACTAATTAAACCATATTCGCCAAACTGTGGACACCGTTTTCACACCCTCTACGTTTGCATCTCAAAAACCGGGTTAATAGCCGTACCGACCTCGAGCCGCCACCTACGAGTGCGTGCAGAGGTAAATGTGAATGAAAACATTCGTTCGTTTCATTCGGCAAACACATTTCTTCGGCCCAAAACCCCGCCAAGGTTTGCAGCAAAACCAATTAAATGATTCATCTAGCCGGTCACCTTTCGCGCAGCGGGATGTAAACTATGTTGTTTGCGTTGTCATAGCGCACGTTGCATGGTGTTGTTTTATGCTAAGCTACTAAACACCGTTAGAGGCGCTCCGCGGGCGCACTGGCAACGGAACAAATCAACAAACAAAGAACATACCAGGCAGGATTCGACGGGAATTGCTGCCCTTTTAAAAACCGGTAGCAGATGGCTGGTTTGTCGCCAGGATTTTCCCAGCAGACTCTCTACCGCATGTCATTGGCATGAGTCATTAGCTGTATATCAGTTGATCATCGATCAACTTTGTTCAATTACTCATTAGCATTGTTAAGATAAAAGGGAAAAATAAGGGAATTATTTTACGGTCATTCTTACAATTCATTCTTTCCTATAAAACTGTGTTGGCCGAGCGAAACATAAAACTATCGGTATCGAATATACTTTAAGACAAATATTCGGTTTTAAAAGTTGCGATCATCGGTATAGATAAATTGGGTTTTCTGTTTTTACAGAAGTCTTATAAATTTCCTCAACAACATCTACCATTTGATTTGTGCATTTGGTTGCGGCAACCTCCTTGCCATATTTATATTGGAAATATTTTTTTTCCAATTGAGGAAACCAAGGCAAACTTTACTTATAAGCATGCGTGCTCTCAAAAAGAATCCAGAATAGCATAGTATAAGTAATGCTACTTTACTTGTAATGATTTAAAAACTATCGTTAAAATTTAAAATCGAAGATTTGCAAATAACATTTCATAATGTAGAAATTTTTGAAAGATTTGAAAAAGTGATCCAAAATTAAGTAAATCCGATTGATCCATTATTACTTTACATTTTATGAACAAACTTCATACAAATACATTTAGTATTTACGATAACTCCAAATTATAGAGCGACAAAGGAAGATATTTACTAAATAAGTATGATATACTCGGGTCCGCGACAGCCGAGCGGTAGCGCCGGTTAGAAAATCGTCCCATGAGCGCCGGGGCTCACCACCTCGACGGCGTGGGTTCGAATCCCAACCGAGACCGTACCCTCCCCTGTACGAGAGGACTGACTATCCACGTACAACAGGGAAACAAGTCTCGTAAGCCCTTAACGGGCAGGCATAACCAAGAGGTCGTTACGCCAAGAAGAAGAAGTATGATATACTGCATACAATAAATACGTACTCCCAACAGACCATAAAACTAAAACAGTGTCGATCGTATCAGATCGGGTTTTTAGAGTTTAATAATGAAATTCCCTTCAACCTGCTTTCATCGCAATACATAATGTCATTTCCATCAGACCAAACATGCAGGTGCATACATACATTTCACCCATTGCGTTCGAACAATGTGTGCTAGCCTGATTTCAAACCCACAACATGTACAATGGGCTGCCGAACACGCCACGTCCAGACGGGAGTGGTGGAATGTTTCCCGATTTTCCCAAACCCACCCTTTCTGTTTTTCCCCGCCCAAACCCAGCCTTCCCAGCGTCCTGCACGCTTGCTGTCATTCATTCTTTCTATCGCTCTATTTTCTTTTTTCTTCCCTTTTTTTGTCATTCCCGTATCATTGTTGGTGCATGTTTTTCACCCTGGCGGGAAATTACATTGCGTACCGGGCTGCAGCATAGAGGCGATGGTGGAAAATGCAAATTGATACGCGCCACTGAAATCGTACCGAAACCACACCGTATCGTATCCCTTCGCCAGGTGTGTGACACATCTCGGGCCTTTGGTTTGCTCGTTCGAGCATGCTACAAAGGTACTTTAAGTGGATAAAGTGCCGCGCCGGGTTTGGTTGGTCGTGGTGGGTGGGGTAGCATCGGCTGGCCTTTCGCCACCACCCTAACCAGCTGGGTGGGTGTTCTTTCGTCATTTTCGCTTCATTAGGCTTTGCTTTCCACTGGCCGGCCTTCGGTCAGAACGTGGGCCCCCCCGTCAAGTGTCCGCCGGTCCGCCGTGGTATCGATTTTATCGTACGCCGACCTACAACCGTCCTTTATGAGGGGTGTGTGCAATTGAGCGTAAGTGTGCGGTATTGGGTTGGAGTTGGTGGAGCACGCCAGTCGCCACCGAAACCGCGCAAGTTTCAACCCCGATCCCCGGTGGAGCAATCGGACGCCTCGGTCTACTCACGTGTCCATTCAATCCGTTTGCTCGTTCGTTAACACCGCAGGCCAAGCAGAACCCGAACGCTAATCACAGCCTGTCCACCCGGGGGGGAAATACCTTCCGAACAGAACAATCGGCGAGCGCCAAAATTACTACCGACGTGTGGCAGCGATCAATCTCTTGGCCGGTGCCGCATACCGGCGAACACTTAAAGTGTAATTTATGCTGCCGCATCGAAAGGTGTGGGTTTTCTTGGGGTAGCAAAATCGCCCTGGTATGGTAATGTTCCCTCTCGGGGGTGAGAAACGTTGATAGTTTAATAGCAAAACGCACCAAAATCACTAATTATTATGATTACTTATCCCTTTTCCTAAACATTTCTCCTTCTGGGTGCGTGGTAAAGGCTATGATTGTGATATATGATCTCCAGATCCGCCGATACGGACAGTCAAACTAGCGCTAACACGTGTGAAATGCTTGAGAATCATGAGCTGAAAGTTAAGTGAGTTTTGATTGCTGGTCTTTAAAAATAAACTAAGCTAACAATAATTATTATTTAATGATTACTTGACCAATTATTGAGTTATAGAAACGGATTGGTTGAAGTAAAGTTAATCTCCTCCTATTTTCGATCCCGGTTGGAGATACGTGTTCGTTAAGTTGTATCAAATAAAGTAACATGTGTTTAACTATAATTGTATTTTTGACAATCAACTTTTTTAACACGATAATTTGTCTACTGACAATCTGTACACTCCCATCCCCTCTCATCCCAGGGGCGGATATTTCAAAGCACCACGTTAACTGGAAAATTGACGTCAACTATGATGTGTACATCATTTCATTTTCTTCATATACCCATTTTTTCTCCTCCCTTTGCGATCGCGCTTGGTTCGTAGACGCCGTTTATTTTTATTTTTTTTCGGACACGTTACATAACCCTTCGGTCCATTGCGAACGAACCGGCTGGTGTGGTGGTACTATGTATCATGGTTGTAAGTTCGGTATTGTGCTAATCTCAACCCCCTTCTCCACCGTCTCGCGGTAGGGTAGGTCTGCACGTGGCACTGTAAAACCCACCCACCGTAGTGTGCACATGATTGATTTGTGGGAGATCGTATCGGATCGGTTTGCGGTGCGGTGCGAGACCGTTTTGATTTGAAATTCCAAAAAATTAACCGCAAAACCAGCGAGAGTAGCGCTACCGACTTGCGGGTTCGGCACGCTTTATGCCTTTTAATCCCATTTCTTAAACTATTGCATATGCTCGGTTACGTTGAGCGGGCTTTCTATTGAGCAATCATGAGCTGTACACTTTTTAATCGATCTATTGGGAGAATTTAATAGGTTTTTATGTTCTTTCAATTGGTCTCTTTTGTTACTATTTTGTTTATTTTAAATTTTGTTGTGTGCACCAAACCAAATTTTTTATTTTATAAACAAACGATTATGCTGTTGAGAGCCTCAATCCTTTTAATGTGTTTACTTATCTCTTATGCATGTTTGTATGCACTTTTGCTCGAGGACGAAATTAATGGTGAACAGAAAAATACCCCCAAATGGCTTCCCGAAGAAAGCAACCGCACAACAAAACGCTCATAATTATGCTGACCGAAACCAATCGCCGGTAAGTGACTATTTAACACGAAGCTACAAACCGGGAAGCGCGGCAAGCTTTTGAACGCCGGTACCATGTTGCCTCCGAAAAACCGGCACTTGATGCGCGCCTCAAGCCTTATGTTACTTTCCCCGCATAAAATCACACACACACACACTCACACACAGACCAATTGGCAGCTTGGGACGGGATCGTTAGACAGGCTCTCGGTTGAGGCTCCATTAGCAAGTCTTAATGACTTCCTCGACGGTACGATGGAACGTGATCTCGTCGAAGCCTGTGGGAAAGCAAAGACGCGCTCGCAGAAAAGGAAGGAGTCGGGTGAACATGCTCCATAACACGTCCCGTATAGTGCACATTGCCAGTAACATTGTCTGCCGGTTGAGGTTAAGACTGGTTGTTCTTAAAATCGGAAGAAAGGGGAGCTACAAGCGTGATCCTACAAAACCCCGCCTTGGAAAAGAGGTGTTAGAAGATTATTTGTTTTATCGTCGACAACGAGTTGTATGTTTAGATTAGAATAATGTATCATTAGGTGTTGATCGTGAGCAGTTCGATGCATGAGTTCGTTAGAAGCTTCATATGAATTCATGATCAAATGCCTCACGACCATGCCAAAGGATTGTCATTAGACTAGAATTGATATGTTTAGAGTGTGTCCAATTTAAAACTGTAATGGAATCATCGCATAGGCAAACTACGTTGCAATAACAAACAACCTCCATGAATCTCCATAATGCACGTTCTATGGTCATTAAGACGTTAAAAACACCATTCCCACTTCGACTGTTTTGAAGTTAATTGAAGAAGATCCCAGAAAGAACCACCAAAAGCATTACCTTCACATTCGAACATTGAACTTTCTTGAAGCCTTTTTTCAAGAACCCCGTCCCGACGTTGTGCCACCGTTGTGTCACGGACTTTGGCCACCGTCGTTTACTTCGGCTCTTGCTTTTATTTCTAGCGCACGCGAAACCTCGCAAAGTTACGCATCGCGGCGACTTATCTTCCGTCTGCAGTTTTCCGTTGTTTTCATTTCGCTTCTTTTCTTTCTGTTTCCTCCCGCAAGGCAGCATTCGTGCGACATTTGTTTTGGTTCGCGGGGCACGTAATTATGCTGACAGTTTTTTCTTCTTCTATTTTTCTTTTATATATTTGGTCTTGCCAGTGTTTTGCACCCGCTTCTGGGTGTACGATTCGATCCGATGATTAATTCGTACCCCTGTCCCCAATCACCTTTGCGCCACCCTCCGAAGACGTAATCTGACAGCAATACCGTTTCTTCCAGCGGAGGTGCATGCTCGTTTTTCGACCAACTCTTGCTTCCTGTCCCTTCTACCACGCGACGGTTTACGTTCCGCTCGTTGAAGGTGGTTCGTCGGGGTGGCAGAAATTTAATCGCTGAAAAAGCTGCCAATTTCCGCTGCACGGTGGAATGCCGCGGGAAGTGGAAGTATTTTTCATATCCGATACACTTCGTTTTGATTAGTGTCAACCTTTTAATGGCAAATCTGATTATGGAGCAATCTTCCGTACAAGAATTATTATGAAATCATTCGCATCGTTTAAGCGGGACGGCTATTAAGGTTTTTTAAGCAAAAAGATTAATTTAATTCCAGATGAATTTTTAAAATTTTAAAGGCTATTTTTGGAGCTCAACCTTAAAATGAGTCATTGATAGAAAATGTTCCATCGCTATCTTCCCATTCCTCTTCGTTCCTTGCGTTCATAAGTCGCGAGTCAATGTATGAAATCAAAGTAAACAATCCGCGGAAAAGATTATCTCTTTCCCGCTTTTAGTACGACTGATAACGGACCCAACGACACGAATTACAGGACAGTGTTTTACAACGCCCCCATCATCGATAGACAACCCTTCCTATTCTGCTCCCCCAACATTGGCCACGTAATGTTGTTCTGATTAATTATGAGCCCTTGCCCGGACCGAAGGCGATTTGTTGTGCTTGGGTTTTCTTATCAGCCTCGTCGTAAGGTTCGTCGGTGGAATGCAATTGTTTGGATAGAAAGAAAAGACGATACTTTCAAGTTTATTGAAAATGACGCACCTACACCAACGCAATTCCGAATTGCGAAAATGTGTACATTATCTTATCTCCTAGCACAACATTGTGGGCCAATCGGCGAGAGTCAATGTTTCCCCGTGGAACGCCACAATATCTATCGTGGCACGTAGCGAAAATATCATTTTTATCCAATTTGAGCAACGGGTTTTCAGTTTAGAACATCATAAACGAGTATAAACTGAAACCTGTAATTGATAACTTTTAAAACAAAGCCCTTTTTCCAGACCCTTTTTGTGGGTCGGGAGTGGGAGTTAATTTGATATGGGTTTGTTCTTTAATTGAAAAATAAAAAATATCTTCAAGCCAGGCTGCAAACCGGTCTGATTGAAAGGAAAACCCAAATTGATCAAAATAATTGGTGAAATTAATTGCGACCGAAGGTGGGCGTAGAGGTTAAACATTATATCACTCGAGCGGCTGCATAAATGGAATTTTTTCAGTTGGAAAACGTTTTCCTCACCACCGCAAGAAGGTCAAGCAAACGGAGGGGGAGATGAAAAAAGTGCGAGGGGAAACCGAAGCGCACGCGGTAGATTTTCACTTTAAATTTCACTTTCGATCCACCAGCCAAAACCTTCACGTAACCTCTCGCGGTCGGTGTTTTTCTTTTTGTGTTTCATTTTGTTTTGGTTTTAACACTGACTTTTGTGTTACCGCCACGTTTTTGGTTTTACTTTTCGGTACCTTTCCACCATGCTGTCGAGCATCTTGTTTTCGCAGTTCTCGTTTTATTGTTTTCCTGTGTGCAAATTGCCCGCCAATTGGGAATTGGGAGGAAAATTTCCATTCAATAAGCCGCTCACTTACGACGCAGGGCTCCTACTGTTTAGGGTACGGTCGTTAACCTACGAAGCGTTCGGATTGGAGGAGCAAAACTAGTCGTACCGGGCGTGAATTGTCTTAATTTTATGAGATCAGCCCCTGTTTGCCCCTTCTTTCCGCGGGGAAGGCTTAAGCAACGGAAAAAGGAGTGAGAGAAAAAGGTTTGAAGTCAATTATGGAGCAACTTGTGGAGGCTGATTTAATGCCGGTTTCCATTGGCAACGGTTCGCAATCAACTCAGCATCAGCTCACTTCATCGATTGCTTTTGTTTTTCGTACATAATTTCTTCTTTTACCACTCATTTCCAATAATCATTTTCTTTTCCTTATACCATCGTTCAAAACAACTCTGATCGTTCTCTACTCGGCGATGACCTCAGCTATCGTTTTTCACTTTCGACCATGAAAAAGCATCGAATGGTGTGTCTTTCGGTGCACGGTTATTTGACGAGTTTTTATAACCTCATCCTCCCCGGTGGAGAATGCCAGCTACTGATGGAGTGGTTTTCGATTCCCTCGAACGGCTCCCGGGTGAAGCGACGCACATAACCGTCGACCGTCGTCGGCTGCTGAACACGAGACGTGATTCTTCCAAGCGATTCTCTGCACCTCGACACGGTCAATGTCGCTCGATCGTGAAAGATTATCGGCTAGTTTTGTGCAAAACAAAGACATTCATTTTATTGCCCCGAAGTGGAGTGAAACGAAAAGACTCCGTGAGTTTTGAGGGGGAACGTGTGTGGAGTAATTAGCGACCGACGACAAATAAATCTACGAAGACTGTGCCGGTCAAGCTATCGGCGTCGTACACGTGCCAGGGAGAAGTGGGTAAGAGTTGGCAACCATTCGCGACCGTTACGTAATCGCTGCCTGAGGGAAACGGGCATCGTTTACACCAAGTGGCTTAGTGCCCTCATTGCAGTTGGTTCTGTTCAACGTCATCGTCGTTTTCCTGAGGCGTTCGACTTTATGAAGTGAACCAGGTCGCAAGATAGTAGCAAAGCATATCATTTTATGGTCCAGGTTTGTTTGCGACTTCGGAAGGAATAGAAATCTTTTCAAAGCACGTTTCTAGGCATTGAAAAGCATCACCCATAAACTCTCAAGTGATTTGAAAACAATGGCTCATAAAAATTAATATTTGCAGCGCCACCGTTTGCAGAGTAAATTTAAAACACGCTTCCATCGAGAGATGAATCATGCTAAAGTCACGATCAAGTAGCACATGTTAATGACACTTTGCTCTTCTTGAATCCACGACGAACGGATTTAATGAAAATCCACACATTTTGCTGCTCCGAAGAATGAGCATCGCAAACGCTTCATGCAAATTGCATCCGAGAAGAGTGAATCGAACGTCCAACTTCCTTTAATTTCCTTTGCGCGGTTTGTTTGCCATCGGAAGTGGCAAGATGCGTCCGGCAACCTATTCGTCGCTTAAATATGCGGAAGGCGTCTTTCTCATGCGCGTTTCGCTTCGTGTCTTAGTAAAGTCCTCTCATATGATCGTTGCTCTACCTTTGTTCAATCACTTCTTAGGCCATTCGCCGTCTTACGGGTGTTGCGATAAAGAGCATCGCTAACGCTTGTCCGTCTTGGGTAACAACCTCGCAAGAAGAAACAAACCCACGGAACCGTGACCACGGCGGTAATGACCCCAAAAAAGATGGGCGTCGTACAACGCAGCCATCCGTGCGGTTCTTGTTCTTCACTGGTGTTGGCCCAAGTTGAATTTCTTCATCAACAACCCGGGGGCTGAGGTGAAGCAGTTTAGATTTAGCCTTAGATGATACCTTTGAGTTGAAAACCTACCTAATTTGTACGTAACATAACACCTACGCTCGAGAATACGAAGTAACCTGAAAATACCAGCATGCGTCCATGAGTCAGCAGTGGAAATATGTTGATGGAATGTTGCGATTAGTTAGCATAAACGTGTGTCCATCGTCTAGTTTGTCGGTTCGTCCGCGTGTTGGAGCGTGTGACCACCCGCCCTAGCAATGAGCTGGTACATTGTATTCGGTTTGGAGGTGATTTCGAGTCACGATTGGTATTTCAGAAATTGGAGCGAACGAAAAAATTCAATGCGAGACGCAAACCACGCTCAGTATATGATTTATAACCCTCGCCTTGTTTGGAGGAATTTCGTGTCGCGTGATTTAGAATCGAATTGTAGTTTCGTTTGGAATCGTTCATAAATGGAAATATTTGAAATAAAGCTTCTAGAACGTATTTAAAAAAAATCGAGACATTTTGTTCTATTTGAAATGCAAAGCAAATTAATTTATAAATTGCAAAAAGTCATGAATAATTAAATAGTTTTGATTAAAACTTCCAATAATTTGAAAGGAGCGGCGAATTATCTGTTTTCCTTCATCTAGTTCATATGGGAAAAAAATAAATTGGTATGTAACTAGCGAGATAATATACCGGCTACAGACGGAAGACTTCAATCAAATTATCTTACCTCCCCGGTGAGTAGACGACGAACCCCACAATGAAAACCTACCACAACTTTCCTCCGACGGTCAGGCGAGAGAAAATATAATCCCGCGGTGCTAATTAAATCCCTTATCTCACCGATCGCCTGCCAGATGGACAGATGACAACGTTTTTTCTCACGATCTCACCAGCCGGCAGCTATCTGGTTGAATTTCCACGCCTCCGTCGCTGCCACCGGTTGCAAACGGTGGTGGATAATTTACCTTCCGAAAGCGACCGATATGACGCCTGTTTTCACTTTCCGCCATTGGGCAGCATTACTCGCACACGTGAACCAACCCGGGCGGGGAAATTGTCTTTTGATCCCCGCGATGGTGATGGTAATTGGTGTGCGGAAAAGAAACATTTGTGTGCTGCCAAAGTTCCGGTTGGTGGGGCGACTTTCCAGGCGCCATTAACATTCGTCGCCGGCAGAATGTTAATGAAATTATCCTCTTCACCAGCCACCCCGCCCTGCACTACTTCTCGTCTCGCGGCCAGCGTCTCAGCAGCACCGCAGGTGGGAAATAAGTTCATCAGCATGGAATTGCTTCATGTGGTGCTAGCGTAGAGTAACATCTCGAGCCGAGGACGGTCAAAGGGCTGTCGAGTAGAGGAATTCAACATAACAAAACAAAAAATCAAGTACACGTCAAACACCACTGAGAAAGTATGAAACAATGAGTTTGCATAAGACGACCTGCTCGTGACGATTGTTGCGGTTGTGATGAAAATCATTTGTACTCAAGAGAAAAAAACTCTGGTGCGAAACAAAATTGCAGAGATGCTGAACTTTTCATCCAGTTGGAAAATTATGCGAAGTTCAAACGACTCCCCATTGATTGCCCTCAACTGGTGGTGATTGCGTGACACAAAGGTGTGATTCTGTGATGAATGACATGTGGTACGAATGGTAGCCAATTCTTCTCCCTAGCGTAACATAATCGATCGAAAAAGTGCTTGGTATTCACGCCGATACTGTTTCCACATGGAGATAACTTGTGTTCGAAAGAAGCTCCCCAGGTTGGATGCTACAGTTGAGACCGTACCATGACACGCGTTTTAGAAACACTACATAACGGCACTTCTTACACCCTGTTCGGGGACCTACTTTGGACAGAAAAATACCTGACATCTTCACCTTGGAGCAGGTGTCGCCAGGCGCGTTTGGAAAATTTTAGCAACGTCACCGGCTCAATTTTCCTAACGGGATCGAGCGTTCTTTTTGTTTCCTTAAACGACCATCTTCGGGTGAGGTTGGAAAAAATCTCAATAAACGCTATCGGATTGGTTGTTGGGGAGCTAATAATCACTGATATTAATTTTCTCGATTGTTTATAGGATTGGAATCGAGAGAACATGGGGATACTTCTCCCTTTGTCATGATGAAATCCTTTCGACACGCACCGTATATAAGAGACAACAGTTATATTAACTGGTCTTGTCATCATTTAGGGGTTAAATAATTATTTTTTTCCGATTTAGACAAAAAATCGATTGAAATTATCGAGACTCCTTATTTCTTTTGTTATTGAACCTACAAAGATATTGACAAAATTTCCGACAAATTAAATCTCAAACAAGATTAATAAGATTAATACGAACCGAAATGAGAGTATATTATTGTATTCGTTGAAGCGTTATTGTTTTGCAATTTTAAAGTGTTAGTTTATAAACGGGACAACTAGAATAAATTCATCGCTTGGGAATTGGAATCGCAATAGAAATTGACATAACATAAGATAAAAGATTGAGCAAAACCAACCGGCCTCGCTCGCTAATTTATAGCTACTGTATCCATAATAAATTGCCATCCAAAATACCGTGCGATAAAATTTTAACGTTCTTGTCTTATGCTTTTTTCTCTACTCTTGTTTCTCTTCCCAGTGATCCTCCAGTGTTCGGCGCCGACCGTGACGGCGATACAGACGGAAAAGGAAGCCTACTTCAATGGTTCCGCCTACCTTAGGTTACAAACGCCAATGACCCTATGGAGCTATTCGGCGATTAGTTTTAGGTCGTGCAGAGGTAAGTTCGGGTTTTTCGCAAAACGACCAAACGCAAGGGTAGCAATTGAGTTGGTAGTTTTTAGTTTTTCCTGCCTGCCAGCAACATCGACCACAACCACAATTGAACCGCGAGGAACCGGGAAAAGAATAACCATAGGAAGCTTACAAATGGCCAATGTTATTAAGGAGCGCTGCTTGTTTAACTTGGCAACGGACATAGGCGGTAGTGAACTGTGTTTTTCCTTTCCCTACCGGTGCCAAGTTGGACAGAGAAAATTTCAAATGATCATTCTTGACCACCAAGAGCGCCTTCCCTGTCCATCGGTTCAAGGCAAGGCCGGATGGGAACGTGTGGCTATCATATACATTTATTTCCCGACCAACCACGGTCAGTTGCCGCTTTCGATACGCTTCAGGTATCGTCGGAAAACCATGCCACCACCGTGATTCTGACCCCTTCTGGTTCTAGGCCCCGAGGCCAAATAGGTAGAGGGTGGTAGGTAGAGTGGGGAAGCTGTGATGAAAAACCATAATAAAATAGAACCTACCGACCGATCCACGGTTGGATTGATGGGCAATGGCTTTATCGCCTGGTGGGATGGCCGGCATGGCGATCACGGAAGGGGCTCTAAGAGGGTAGGGGGATTTTGGAATTTTTTCGCGCACAAGCGAAACGAATCAGTATGATGCAATTCTCCACTGCGACTCACTAACGGTAGAGTTATCGAAGAACGGACCCCAATAAAACCCACGGGCGAAGCAAAAACGGAGAAAACCGTTCATTTTACGGTAGGAATGACTTTTAATTTTTAGCTAAGCGAGAAAAGGCAACGAGATGGTAAAAGCTAGGCGATCGACGGTCAGCGATCTCTTAAGAACTATTTTTCTTGCGCTAAAAACAACAATCAGTAAGGCGTGATTTGATTGCGTAAATTATGAAGAGTAAAACAAAGAAGTGCTCAATCTTTAAGCGTTAAACTATTACTTAAAAGTCCACTTCATAAAAAAGGGAATGAATTCTTCGACATTCCAGCCCATGTTGGGTGCGATAAATTAAACCAGAAAATGCCGTCAACTTCCCATGATCGTATAGCAAAGGGAGCATTTCATACTGGCGATGATCGTCGGCAAAGATTGGCGCCGAACAATGGTCTATCATCGCGTTGACCTACAAAAAACCTGTGACTTTCCTCCGCCCTGCACCGATTTCCCATCGAACCCGTATCCCACACGATTACGGATACGGTAAAGAAAGTATTGTTTGCACGACTTCAATAACCCTCCACCCGGGAAAATTCCGCCGCCAATCGAACCGACTTTGAAGAAATCACACCGAATTGTTTTGATCCACCCCGGGCTGGTGCGATATTGAGCTGGTGTCATGTAAAAAAAAGAAACCGCTCCGTTTGGGAAATGATCTTGAATTCAAACAATGACGAACATTCCGGCACAAAAATGGTGGAACGTTTTTCTTCCGAACCTGCATACATGTAGAAGGGGAGCCTTACTTTCACTTTGGATCTAACGCGTCATAAACATTCCGTAAAACTATTTTTTCCTCCCGCCGATTTCTCACTTTCGTCGCGGGAGCACGATTTTGGGAAGTGTTTGAGATTGGGAAAAAGAAAAAAAAACGAACGATCACATTCGACCCGTTTTTCTTCCCGGTGATGTCGAACAATGAATTCACGAAATTAATAGACCGGAAAAACTTTTCGCGTGCACCTGGGTTAAAGGGTTTTACTGGGCGTTCACTGATCCAGACCCGGGTGAATTTCCAATTGAAAAGTGAACCCCAAATTAAACGAACCTGTCCCGCGATGGCTTATCATCTTCCGGTGGGATGGAAAATTATTATTTTTCTGCATTAAAATTTCTCTTACGCCTTATTTTGCGATAAACAAGTGGCGATGCATAAACACCAGGCATGTGAACCATAAAAGCACCTGTTTTAGGTTTTTTTTCGTGTTTAACGTCAGTTCGGTAATTACGGAGCAACATGAAAAAGTAATTGATTAAGCAAGGTGTGTGTCGAAAAGACGTCGAATGCAACAGGCTGCAACCATAGGTATCGCGGATGTTATGAGTTTTCAATAGATTGGCTGCAACGGGGTTTTCAACTTGAGTTTTCATACTTAACACATAAGGATACTCACAGCATTTTTATGTTATTTCTTGCAATTCTTTCGTCTGAATTCAATCGGTAATATAAAATTCAGGCGTTGTTAATATCTGGTTCATAAGCAGCTTCTATTTTAGATTCAGTATGATTAGTCATAGCTGATTATTCCCGGAAAAGCATAAGAAGCTTATGGAGAAGGTAAAAATAAACGTCTTGATCAAAATGACATTCAATTTGACTCCCCGTTGCGTGATGCCGGTGTTAATCCGGATGACCACCTTCGTTGGACTATGAGTCAGTATCTGTTTTTTTTTTATTTCACACTCTTTGGAGTTTCAACGAACGATCAGCTCAATCTTCTTCTTCTTGCGAAAGCTGCTGCGCAACTGCACATGCAAGCCCGTGCAGGGTTAGCATTTATGTTGTTGCACCGAGTACGCCGAGGCCGTGCCTTGCGTAGGCACCAATGTAGCACATGGTGTTCGAAATTAGTACTTACCACTAAAACCTTGCGCATTCACACAAGCCGGCGCCGCTTCCACGGCCCTTTTGGTGGAGCGCTAAGACAGGCGCGTGCGAAGCAAAAGAATTGAAAAGTTGAAGCTGAAAAAGCTCATTTTCGTGCGGCTGGCATTCGGCGAGCGACTTTAGCGAGCGTCGGTTCCCTGTCAGCATATTCGGCGTCTTGTGTTGACTCACCGGCGGTTCGCAAGCATGTTGTAACCTTTTCGGCTCGCTCCATCGATCCTTCCCCCTTGCTCTGGTTTTGCCATCCCATGTGCGCACGCAAAAGAAACCGGATTTCTGACCGGAATTTCGTAGTCATGCCTTGCATGTCGCAGCGCCAGGAAAAATTGGGCCAAAAGCGTAAACGTGGTGTGGGGGCAGGAAAGAGGAAGCGCCACTCAACGCTCCAACGTTGGATAAATTGCAGCGTGTCGCGTTCTCAGGCGATGCTGGTAAACCGGGCTACACCGCACGATCGTTGGCTTGATGATCGACACCTTTTACCGAACACCTTTGGTGGTGTTGGGAACCACCATTCGACTCCATCTTGGCTGGCATCGCCATTGACCCTGATCACATCGAGTAAAGCGAGGGCAACACTCCCTCGGGTTCCATTTATTGGGGAAACACACACACCTTTTAGTAATCCAGTTTCCACACGGCGGGGAAGTGTTTTCCTATATGAAAAATGTATTTCCTTTCCTGCTGGTTCGGCGGGAATAAAACCGCCGTTAGCCACAGCTTTACATGGTTGAGAAAAAAAGCTCGAAGCACTAAATTTTTGACGATGTGACAGTTTACAGAGGGCGTGCTAACTAAACCAACGGGCCGCTTGCTTGTGTACTTTCGTACAGACATTTCCGCTTTCCGGCAACAAACGCGCCCCTCCCCCCTACATACACTTTACGGTCAACCTTTCTGTTGACATCAACAACAACAACAACAACAACCGTCCACCGAGCAGCGTTTAACGGTTCATTGCGATCGACAAACAACCGGGCGGTGACAACAACAACGGCAACAAACCGCTGACCATGTCGACCACGGAGTAACCTCCAACACTACGGTTCGTTCGTGGAAAAGTTCAAAAGTGTTTTTCCCGACCGTAGTACCGTAGTTCCTCTTCCGCCAAAGCTGGGTGTGAATGTCCCACTCGATCGGCCCGGCGTTTGCCGTGTGTGACAAATTGGGTTTCCGCCCGAAACTGTGTCACGGCAACCGGGATAGGTTAATGGGGCTCGAATGATGAGCTCGTTGTGAAACTGGCTTTGCTCCACATCAGCGTGATTGGCTTTTTTGTCACCGAATTCTCAAGTATTCAAAAGAGAGATGACCATTTTGGGGTGGTTCAAATCCATTGGCACTAGAAGCTTTTCCAAAGCTAGGGTGTATAATTGTCCCGAGATTAGATTCCTCGATGAGAGAGTCATTGCAATTCTTGAGAGACATAAATCAAATCGGCAATTTATTGCCATACCGTCACAGAAGGCCATTTAACAGGAACCTCATATTCAACGGACGCTTCGAACTGGGATGACCTAATCTAATGGAAACAAGTAATTTCTTAGGCTCATCCAAAAAGCAAGGAGAATTCTACGGAGCCTCGCACCATCTCAACATTCGCATATCCAAGATGGGGCTTTTTATTTTAGAACCTCATTGAGCTCCCAACTCCTTAAAAAACAAAAGCGCAACTGCGGACTCTCGAACAATGAATTATTCTTAAACTATTCGATATGAAAGGATCGATAATTTTGTTTCGGATAGAATGTCATATGTTAAAAATGATTAAAGTTCATCAAATGTTGTACCCGCTCCAGAAGGTATAGACTTTTTCTATGGCATTCTTTACCAGTTGTAGAAAGTCCATAAACCGCTCGTTCGACTTGAACTTCCTGATGGCAACCAGTTCAACGTCA
This sequence comes from Anopheles coustani, assembly GCF_943734705.1. Taxonomy (NCBI): domain Eukaryota; kingdom Metazoa; phylum Arthropoda; class Insecta; order Diptera; family Culicidae; genus Anopheles; species Anopheles coustani. The sequence goes on from NC_071288.1 coordinate 13,332,880, forward strand.
TGCACAACAATTTGACCCAACATATCCAGCATCATCTACTCCAAGGTCTGTTGATCTTTCGCATACAGTTCAACATTCAACTCCCCTGTGGAAGATCAATCGGGTTTAATACCAACGATCTCCATCTTCCAAACTGCTTTAACGTCTTCTCGCTGGTCGTATTTCGAGCCGTTTAGATCCTATTGTACTGCCGGATGCTTTTGTGCAAAAACGTAAATTGAGGACACGCTTCCTCGAAAACCATTTCTTGCGTTGATGGAATCGGGGGTCTCATTTGGAATTGGAATACGATCTTTTTAAACTGGCTTCAATGGTGCACATGCATCGAAACAAAAGCGTGTCTTGGAAAGCCGAGTGTAAATTGCGATCAGCTAAAAGAGACGCATAACTCTGGGGCTCTGGGGAGGACTCTATAGGTAACGTTCCGTAACGATCGATGGTCTACGATTGTTCCGCGTTCGGTTCGCTGGTTCTACGGTCGTTAGTGGGTCACTCCCTCTGGCCAATTTCCATACAATGCCGTGCCGCCGTGGGTCACTCGTAGCCCGGCTGTTGGATCGTAGATCACGAGGATCGCCTCTAACTGGACTCTTCTGGTGTCTGTTTTGCAGGGGGAGAAATTCTGTCGCAGGTGTACTTAAAACATGCGCTCCTCATTTCGGTCCTACCGGATGGCGTTTCGATCCGACTGACGACGCCTGGCAAGCAGCAGCACGTCGAAGCACGCCTACCCGGGCACCTGCTGGACAACCACTGGCACACGCTGGAGTTCGTCTACCAGACGGGATCGCTGTACTGCGTGATTGACAAGCAGCCGACGCTGATCGCCAACCAGAGCTACAATGCGCCGCTGCTGCACGATCAGGAGATCAAGAACGAGGCGGCCGTGCTGATCCTCGGCAAACAGTTCTCCGGCTGTCTGCTGCACGGTCCCGGTTTGGTGTTCAACGCGAGCGCTATGCACGCCGAAGCGGTCGTGTTTGGACCGTGTCCGCTGGCCGGCGGTCCCTGCACGGACCAGGACGTCCTCGAGGGTGTCCCGGTTGATTACTGCCTGCACGAGCCGTGTATGCAGCATGGTACCTGCGTGTCCGGGGCCGACTCGTACGAGTGTCACTGCACCGCGCGCTATACCGGCAAGAACTGCCAGCTGGACATGGGCGCACCGTGCCAGAGCTACCCGTGCCAGCATGGGGGCACCTGTTCCGAGGACAGTAAGGGGGACTTCCGGTGCAGCTGTGCGTCCGGCTACACTGGCTTCCTGTGCGAGACCGAGCTGAGCGTCCATCCGCTCTGTGCAACGACGCCGTGTGCCAACAACGGCACATGCCGAGTGCCGCCCGGAGCAGCCAGCTTCGAGTGTGACTGCCTGCGAGGCTTCACCGGGGCGCGTTGTGAGATCAACTCGGAAGACTGCAAGCCGAACGTGTGCCTCAACGGAGGCCGCTGCATCGACGGCGTGGATGCGTTCACCTGCGACTGCAAGGGCACCGGGTACGGTGGCACACTCTGCCAGAACAACATCGACGAGTGCCTGAGCAATCCGTGCCACAACGGCGGCACCTGCTTCGACACGTACGGTTCGTTCCTGTGCGACTGTCCGCCCGGCTTCACCGGGGCCAAGTGCATGCTGAGCATCAACGAGTGCAAGTCCCAACCGTGCCAGAACGGTGGCACCTGCGTGGACACGCGCGAGGGCTTCGAGTGTCGCTGCATTCCCGGATACAACGGAGCACTCTGCGAGCTGGAACCGGGCTGTGGTCAGTGTCCGCCGGACTCCGAGTGTATCGCCGGTCGGTGTGTCTGCAAACCGGGCACGACAGGTATGTCACTAGGCTTCCCTACCCCTCCCCACCATACCTATACTCCTTAGATCCAAACTCGAACGATTCCAACTCCTCGCTCGACTAGCCGCACGCGCACGTTACAAAATTCAAAATTTTATTCACCAACCATCAAAAAAACATCCACCAATCCTTCCTGCTCTCGCTTCCCACCTCCCTGCTCTCCCGTTCTATTTTCTTGTAGGCCTGGTAGGACTTTGCGTAGAGCAAACCACGGCCGCCGCCGTCGTTACGATCGCGTCCAACACCAACATGAACGCCGCCGGCACAAGTGCACAGAAATCCCAGGCCCTCACTACTAATGCATGCTCTAGCTATTGCCTCAATGGCGCCAGCTGCGTTGCCGCACCCCCGACCGGAGGCGCCGGTTTCGCTCAAAATTTTACCTGTGTTTGTGCTAGCGGATTTACAGGTTGGCTACTTATATTCGATATATTAATCTATTTTTATCTACTACTTAAGTTACTTCTAAAACTTGTATACATTGTCGGTGTGTTTCGCTTTTACTTCAAGTTTTCTGTTACTGTCCCGTCTGTTTGTTTTTCCGCTTGTGTTTCGTTGTGCTTTTACGAACAGCAATTGTCCTGTCACCGCAAAATATCGACACTGTTTCTTGGCAAATTCACGTCTTGATTCTAATGTTATTGAAATTGGTTAAATTTTTCTTAAAATGTTTTACTCAAATGTTTTATTCTGTAAAAAACTTGATTACATAAAATGCAAAAATACGTAAAAATTCAAAAATTGTATCTTTATCAATGTTTTCTATCATGAAAGGATGAATGCTCTTGTCGATATTGCTAGGATAAAATTGAACAGACCAATTTTGATAATTTCAAAAACAGATCCTTTTTATAACTGTGTACCAAAACCCAACGGAATGGTGTCGATGGAATCTGCTTCGCTCAGTGTTGCCTCGAACCTTTTTGATTGAGATATCCCTAACCTTTACCTTCTCTTGTACATCGCTTCAACAACGCCAGGAAACCGCTGTGAATCGCCGATCGCGCTTCCGTACTCGGACGAATGCAACTGCCTGAACGGTGGCAGCTGCGCACCGAACGGTTCCACCTGCATCTGTCCCCAAGGATACGAAGGGTCACGGTGTGAGCGAGAGACGAGCACCACAGGTCCCACGGGAAGCTCAGGAGGATCCCTCTGCAGCCCGTCCAACTGTGCCGAACCGTTCCGCTGCATCGGTGGCAAGTGTCAGTGTCCGGATGGTGTGGCGAGCTGCGACAGTCCGTGCGCCTCGTCACCGTGCCAGAACAACGGATCGTGCTTCCTGCAGGGCCAAGGGTACGGCTGTAAGTGTGCGCCCGGCTACGAGGGGAAGCGTTGCGAGAACGACATCGACGAGTGCAAGCGGGACGGTATCTGCGGAAACGGCATCTGTCAGAATACGCCCGGCTCGTTCCGGTGCTTCTGTACGCCCGGGTACACGGGGCTCAACTGTGATCTGGACGTGGACGAGTGTCTGAGCCGGCCGTGCAAGAACAACGCCGAGTGCCAGAACAAGCAGAACGACTACGAGTGCATCTGCCCGCCCGGGTACACGGGGAAGGACTGCAGCGTGGACATCGACGAGTGCGAGGGTAACCCGTGCTCGAAGGGCTCGAAGTGTCTGGACCAGGTGGCCAACTTTACGTGCGTTTGCGTGCCAGGAATGACGGGACGGTTGTGCGAAATCGATATCGACGATTGTGAGGTAAGCTGGCCGAAAACTCCACGGTGTTTCGCGTTTCGATGAACTAACGCCCTTCTTTTCCCGACAGAGTCAACCGTGCCAGAATGGAGGACGCTGCATCGACCAGCTGGGTGGTTTCCAGTGTGACTGTGGCGGTACCGGGTACTCGGGCACCTTCTGCCAGACGAACATCAACGAGTGCGAATCGAACCCGTGCACCAACGGGGCCGAGTGTGTGGACAAGGTGAACAACTACACCTGCACCTGCTACCCGGGCTACACCGGGAAGAACTGCGAGGAAGACATCGACGAGTGCGAAAGTGCCCCGTGTCTGTACGGCGGCACCTGTCTGCAGCACTCGAACCAATCGCTCTACCAGTCGGGGTCATTCCTGGTCGCCAAAGGGCTCCCGAGTTACTTCTCGCAGTCATTCTCGTACGCGATCGCTGACGGCTACGAGTGCGTCTGCGTGCCGGGCACGATGGGCACCAACTGCGAGACGAACATCAACGAGTGCGAATCAAACCCGTGCAAGAACGGCCAGTGCGTGGACGGTGTGGGCAATTACACGTGCGAGTGCGAGCCGGGCTTCGAGGGAGCGCACTGCGAGACGGACATCGACGAGTGCCTAAAGTATAATCCGTGCGTGCACGGCACGTGCATGGATGGGCGAAACAACTACAACTGCGACTGCGATGCGCTCTGGGGTGGCAAGAACTGCTCGGTGGCGCTGACGGGGTGTCTGAAGCAACCGTGCCTGAACGGTGGCACTTGCATGCCGTACCTGGAGAATGAGACGCAGCACCGGTTCAACTGCTCGTGCCGACAGGGCTTCCACGGCAAGACGTGCAACACGGTGACGACGATGTCGCTCGTTGCCACCAGCCTGCTGGTGGTAAACACGACCCGCGACGAAGGCTACGACATTCAGCTACGCTTTAAGACGACACTGCCGAACGGGATCCTCGCTTTCGGCAACGGTGCTACCTCGTATATTCTGGTGCTGAACAACGGGCGGCTAAACCTACACTCCGCACTGCTCAACCGCTGGGATGGCGTGTTTATCGGCTCCGAGTTGAACAACAGTAAGTGGCAGAAGGTGTTTGTGGCGATTAATTCCTCCCATCTGGTCCTGTCAGCGAACGACGAGCAGACGATCTATCCGATCGCATCGTACGAGGGAACCAACGGTGCCAACACATCCTTCCCGATCACGTACCTCGGTGGAACGACACCATCGTTGGCACAACCCTACCTCAAGCACATCGCTCGGGCCGTGTCGAGCTTCGTCGGGTGCATGGAAGACGTGGTGATCAACGACCAGTATGTGCTGCCTGGGCAGGAGCAGGAGTTTACCAGCCTCACCAACATCGACACTGGTTGCCCGCGGACGGAACAGTGTCACCCGAATCCGTGCCATTCGAACGGCCACTGTACGGATCTGTGGCATACGTTCTCGTGCAGCTGCCAGCGGCCACACCTCGGGCACACGTGCAAGTACAACATTACGGCGGCCACGTTTGGCCACGAAAACACCACCAACTCGGCCGTCAAGGTGACCGTGAGTGATGTAGCGCGCCGTGCCATCCGCTCCGTGCTGGACATCTCCATGTTCATCCGCACGCGCAAACCCTCCGGGCAGGTGTTTTACCTCGGTTCCGATCCGGAGAATCAGAGTGTCAGCAGCAGTAACCAGCCACCCGGAGACGCCTCGTACGTGTCGGCGTTCCTCGCCAAGGGCGAACTGCTCGTGCGCATGATCTTCAACGACACACCGGAGGGCTACACGGTCGGTGGGAACAAGCTGGACAACGGGTACCTGCACCTGATCGAGGTGATCCGCAACTCGACGCTCATCCAGGTGAAGCTGAACGGTACCGAGTACTTCCGCAAGACGCTCTCCACCTCCGGGCAGCTGAATGCGCAGGTGCTCTACCTCGGAGGCCCACCGCCCAACGCCGACAGCATCAACAGCCTGTACAAGGACGACTCGGAGAAGCAGTACTTCAAGGGCATCATCCAGGACGTGCAGGTATCCAATGGGACGCACGAGATGATCGTTGAAATGTACCCGCTCGCCAACGGTACCGACGGGCTGGTGCTGCCGGCACCGTTCGGGCAGGTCACCATCGACCGGAACTCGGTGCTGGAGGGCATCGTTTCGGACGATCTGTGCCGGAGTCAGCCGTGCTATCATGACGCGTACTGCGAGAACACGTGGAACGATTTCATGTAAGTGGGCTCCAGTGAGGAACCTGTTATTATCTGATATTCTGACTGCCCGAGGGAAGTCGGAGACATATAGCGATCATCTAACCGGCATTTAGTCAAAGCGTTAATCTTGGCATATCTTCACGTTTCTTCTCTTTGACACAACATATGCGCACTCATGCAAACACACATACATCTCAAACATACCTCAAACCATTCTCACCATCCAGCCAGTGCAAGTGGCTAGAGTGGTTGGGATCGTTAGTCGAAGTAAAACGGTTCTGGGAACAGTTTACCGCGGCTAGGTAACGAAATGCCCTTCCTTCCATGGTGTTGTAATTGTTGTTATCGTACGATCCTCGTGTTCAATTACGGTCAAGTTAATATTTAATGCTTAACTATCTACTATTGTTATTCTTCAAATAGTAAAATGATCCAAACATGTAACATACAGTCTTAACAAGAGCCTATCCGATCTCATCGCAACATTAATAGTTATTTGCTGAAACAATCTCATTGTTGAGATTCATAATTAATGTCAGGTCCCGCACCTGACCCGAAGTCAGTAAAAATAGCAATTTATTTTTAAATGGTAGAGCCATCTCTTCACTGACAAATGTACGACCTAGTGGAAAATCTGTGAGAACTTGTGAGCGAATAAGGAACATAGAAAAAGATGCATCCATATGATAAACTTATTTTTCCCAAGTGGCACTTGATAGAACTGTGAAAATTATCGATATATATCGTATCGTTTAGCTCTGCTGTTTTCAAAATGGATTCTTCTATTCTGTTGCATTTATCATTATTTCAATTAAATATATTGTTTTAGTTTATTTTCAATTTGTAAAATCTACTTCCATAAAATTTTACAAAATGTGTTACTTGCGGATACAAAAATGTTGGATGTGAAAGGTGGTGTTCTACAAGCAAAAATACGGTGAATGAGCACAATATCAAAATGATTTTTTTGTCGGTCATTCTAGTTGAACACTTTACCGCGATAATCTATAAATTGGGACAAACTAAGAGGTTCCCTTTTAATTTCCCATACTATTTTTGCTGGATAATTAGAGAAAGTGTGCACCATTTAATTTATTTTAAAGCCTTTTGTTGTTTCCTATTTTTTACTTTTAAACTTTAAACTGAAAGATTCAACTGAGCATTAATATGTTAAAAAAGTGTCACGATCCTTCTGAAAGGAACAAAATTAATGATTAATTTCCAAATTCAAATATTAACATGGCCAAGGCTCCCTAGTAGCTGATGTCCATTTAAAGTGCTCGATTTCTCGTTTTTCTACATGTTATTTCGATACAATATTATAAATTTTGTTAATTTGATATTCTCTCGTCACTTCCAGATGTACCTGTCCAAGAGGCTACAAGGGCAAATACTGCCAGGACATTCAGTTCTGCGAGCTGCAAAAGTGTCCGATGAATGCGACCTGCCAGAACCGGGACGCCGGCTACGAGTGCATCTCGAATATGACCTTCTACGATGACAAGGAACCGCTCGTGTACACGTTCGAGGATGCGGACCACAAGGAGATCAACATCGAGACGATCGAGATCTCGTACCGGACCAAGTTCGGTGGCACGCTGCTGTACGTCCATGATGGCGATATGTACTTCGAGATCTCCACTATCCGCAAGCTGGTCACGATCTCGTGGCTGCTGTCGAGCGATCTGCCCGAAACGCACCGCTTCGAGCGGGAGCTGGGTGACGACGATGACGATAGCTACGATTGGCACACCCTCTACGTAAGGGCGAGCTCGGGCGGCAACCTGGAGGCGGGCTGGAAGGGCTGGGAAACCGCCATCGATCCGCAGCCGAGTCTGACGGCTAGCATCGATTACTACGCGTTCCGGCACCTGTTCTCCGGCCGACGGCAGATCTACCTCGGCGGTATGCCGGCGACGGCACACATCGAGAACAACTCGGTGGTGGGCAGCGGGCTGGACAAGGGTTCCTCGTTCAAGGGTTGCCTCGGGGAGACGCGCGTCGGTGGCTACCTGCTGCCGTTCTTCCCCCACGAGGCCATCTACCCGGACACGTTCAACCTGACCGAGGCGCACTTTACACTCAACTCGAGCCAACCGGACCAGGGCTGCATCCTGTGCTTCCAGCAGTCGTGCAAGAACGGTGGCGTTTGTAGTAACCCTTCAGAGCAGTACGCATGCGATTGTCCGGCCGGTTACGAAAGCGACGATTGCTCCCAGAACATCGACGAGTGTCTGATGGCCAACTGCACCAACGGGGCCACTTGTGTGGACGGGGTGGCCAACTTTACCTGCCAGTGCGTCGAAGGCTACGAGGGCCGGCTGTGCGAGATCGAAATCAACGAGTGCGATTCCAACCCGTGCCAACACGGAGGCACCTGTCGGGATCTGCTGGCCGAGTTTGCTTGCACCTGCCCGGAGGAATACGCCGGACCGCAGTGCGAGGTGTTCCGATTGGTTACCTGCGAGAACACGCCCTGCCGCAATGGATCACGTTGTGTCGACGGTTACAGTGAGTCACCGGAATACGCAATTCGAAACGACATCAAAACGTTCTTGTAACATTCTTTATCTACTCCACACCACAGATATGACCACCGGAAACAACTTCACGTGTTCGTGCAGTGCCGGATTCGCGGGGCCACTGTGTGACACTCCGTTTTGCGCGATCGAACCCTGCCAAAACAGTGGCTTCTGTGAGACGGAAGCAATGGTAAGCATCGCAAACGACATACGGCAAAGAACTTTCAACTAAAAGTTGTCGCTTTCTCGCATCCCGCAGATTCCTGTATGCAGCTGCCAGCCCGGGTACGTCGGAACGTACTGTGAGACGGAGGTGAACGAGTGCGAATCGGCACCGTGCCAGAACGGTGGCCAGTGCGTCGATTTCATCAACGAGTATCGCTGCAACTGCACCGGCACCGGGTTCGATGGCAAGCACTGCGAGCAGGACATCAATGAGTGTCTCCAGGAGCGGATCAGCTGTGGTGGTCGAGGCGATTGCATCAACACGGAAGGTTCCTTCAGGTGCGATCAGGTGGAGGTTGCCATCGTTGAGCGAGCGAAATTATAACACCCCAATCGATTGCTTCATTGCAGGTGCCGCTGCGAGGAAGGCATGTGTGGGAAGGACTGCGCCCAGTTCGATCCGTGCCAGCAGAATCCTAGCATCTGCCTGAATGGTGGCATCTGCGTGGAGGATTGCGACAAGGAGCGACGGTACTATTGCAACTGCACCGGCGGCTACACCGGCGTCAACTGTTCCGAGCAGGTAAGCTAGCCGATCCGCAAAGCTTCTGCCTCCGACTGCTTAGAATGCACTCGCGTGAAATACGGGATCCTGCTGGAAGAAATCATCACCACAATCATCACATCGCATTTCTCATCTCACATTCTTTCTCTTTCGCGTCATCTCCGTCCCTTCTAGGCTGATAACACTATCAACGAGATAAGCTATCTGGACACGGTTTACTACTATGTGCATAACTTTGTGGGGAGTGTTCTATTCTTACTCTAATCAACTCTTTACGCACCGTAGACGAGTCTACGCCTCTCTGTACATGGTTTTGTTACGGATTTTATGTTATGTTTTTCCTCTCATGCTTTTCTAAATCTATAGAACTAACCGATAACAAGTTACAACTAACCCAAAAAATAACTTATATGGAGTATTTTAAAAATGTAGAAACGAAATAATCACTAAATTAGTTACGTATCGAGTAAATAACTAACAACTTAAGCATCTAGTCCGGGATAACAATACAAACACGTAAAATTGTTTTGTATTCAAATTCATCTTTCATTGATCAATTCATTTATGACAATGAAACCAATCATTAATAATATACTATCTCCATAAACTACACTCGATCTTAATACAGATATTTAAAAACCATGGAATTCTGCCGTTATAATTGTTCATTGGAGTTTTGGTTAAGTATTTTTGTGGTCCGATAACTGCTACAAAGCATATGAACCGATTGTATGATTTAAGAGCTTTTTAACAATTGAATCAGAAATGCTGTATTTTCGTCCTTGATTATTTCCGCTGATTACACCAAAAATTATTCGTTACACCGACTTTTTCAGTTCACCGGTTATCACTCTATTAAACTAGTTGGTTCGAATTGAGCAATTCGTTTTGTACTCAATTTTCGCATTTGAACTGCGCATTGATTTGTATTATTATTTCGTTGCTTGTTACATGACAAACAAAACTTTTAAATACTTCCCGTGTCGTTTAAATTGTTTATGATATGATTTAGGCACTTGAAAAATATGGGAAAAGGAAGTCCAATGGTACCGCCCTAATAATCTCCTTATCATCGTTGCATGTTTTTTTTTTTGATGAACGCTTTATTGCATGGTACAGCAAAGTATTCATAGCTTGTGATCTTCAAGTAGTAGAAAAGTAATGTTACTCTCTTTTCCCATTATACCCTACAGGCGACGCTTGAGGCGGAAGAAGCGTCGGGCGCAGACATTGTCATCATCGTGGTACCGGTCGTGATCGGTATTCTCATGATCGCCGGTGCCCTGATCGGAACGTTCCTGGTGATGGCCCGGAACAAGCGGGCAACCCGTGGAACCTACAGCCCGTCCGCGCAAGAGTACTGCAACCCAAGACTGGAGATGGACAACGTACTGAAGCCCCCACCGGAGGAGCGACTGATATAGAAGGGTGGAAAACGGTGCACCTCTTCCTTCTCCTTTACGTTTGTTTGTTTGTATCCTCCCGTTCCGTACGTTCCCCTCGGGTATGTGTGGCCACACACTCCATACATGTCATACATTCCACTAGGTAGGCAAATTACACTGCGTGCGCGTACGTGTAACGAAACTCAGCGAGAAGACAAGTGGTGCCTTCTTATACGTTCCATTTTACTGAACACGATAGACGACACCCCCGGACCTCGTCCTGCATTCCATTGCTAGCGATAAGAATAGAAAGGACACTCATTCTCCCACGAATCCCGAAACGGGTTTCTTCTGATTGTAAAAAGATAGTTTAGTTAACAATAGAGTATCGAGCATGAACGAAGGGTTTTTTTGTTTCTCTGTTAAGTATAAGGACACTATGACCCCGTCCCCCGGTGCCCGGTGTCCTCCGCCAACGTTCGCGTGCGGAAAGTGGTGCTTTTGATCCCCCTTTGATCGGTGGCTTTAGAGGGAAAGTTTTAAGTGGAAAGGGGGTTTAGTGTTTGTGTTTATTTTAAAACCGCTTCCGCCGACGACTACTGATTACATTGTGATATACACTGCGGAAAGTCGGCGAGTCTCTTCCGCCCCGCCCGATGCCCAGGAAGGGAGACGACGCAGGGCAACTGTTTGGACCAAGAAGGATATGGTTGCGGCCAAGCCAAGGTCGAACGTGAAAGGCATTTAGCCTAGACTATTTTTGTAAGAAATATATACCGTCCAATCAAATAATCAATAAACGATCTTTCCTGCTGGCTGACCGCACCTCACTTAAACAATTAAAAAAAAGTTGGATTAGACGAAGGGCAGGCAAAGGACAAACGACTCAAAATAAAATTTCCTCGCTCATCTGCTCGCGAGCCATCCAACCCTCTCCGTTCCTGTAGCAGATTAAACTAACATTCTAGGATTTAAATTATAAAACCTTCGAAATGTGCCTTCAAAATTATGCTTTTGGGAAATTGTAAAAAAGTTAAGCCTTGCACAGGAAAGTGGAGTGAAACAGCAGAAAGCAAGGAACAACTGCCTTCGATCATCTTCATGAGGTACGCTCAGGGGTTCGAAGTAAGAAGAATGTTATCTGTTACCGGTTTTCTTCGGCGCTTTGGGACGCTCCGTACTTCCTGCAACCAAATGCAAACTTTTATCGTAGATTAGGACACGGAGTAAAAAACCATAAAACTAATTTGTTTAGGATTTGGGTAAAATATTGCATCTCACAACATCGCAAAACAGCGGTTTCCGTCTCATCACTTCCAAAAGGCTTTCGTAATTTTTGCATGCAGCAGAGAGAAAAAAAACAATCATTTTTATAGTATGTATTTTACTCATTCGCGCATATGTGAAAACATTATCAGAGAAAAGTGGATCAATATTGTGTAAAGTAACACAGTAGGCAAAGATAAGCAACGTAATTTTATGCGATCGATAGTGTTCAAGCCGGATTGATATAACGAAGCGCTTGGGCGGAAAGGGCAAATAGTTAGTTAAAACAAAACAAAACTAAGGTAAGGATAGCGCAATGACTATGAGAAAGTGAGAACGAAAATAGAAAAAAAAATCAAATAAAAATTCAATGATTGATAACTTTCATCCTTCATGGTTTGATTTATGGTAAAGCCATATTTGAATAATATTCCTTAAACACTTCAACGAAAGAAATAAACTACGAAGTCGCGGCAAAGATACACTTTCGGATGGTATTTTCTCGTACTACTAGAAACAAAAGCCCCGATCATTGTTGAATGATAGAATTCGTATGTTTAATGTTTTCTTTTCCAGTTCTGTATTTTTAAAGAGTTTGTTCTTTTGTTTAAAAAAAAGGCATAACTTGTGAATCCATTTTCCAGATTTCCAAGAGCGAGAGTTTGATTATATTAGTTGTAACAGAAAAAATACTACCCATATCTTCAAGATTCAGGCTCCACACGTTGTCTACAAAACCCGTCCCCGATACTGTCGTCCCTGCTACCACCGTCGTGTTGTGTCGCACAAATCGTCCGAACGCTTCCTAGCGTGTCCATTGGCGTATATGTTTCTAAACTATCTTCCGATCGATGGTTTTAGGTGTTTTATTTAAAAAAAAAAGCGAGAAACAGTGGAACAAACCAACGCGTTTTAGTAGGTATTAAAAACAGTATTAAATCGTCTCCCCTCCCTGTCGTAATCTATCTCCTGCTTCAGTTCCCTATATATCCTCCTCCAAGCGGTTAACTCTGCAACCTCTAAGATATTACTTTGATAACAAACAATCGCGCAATCATTTTGCTAAACGTTTTCTCTTTGATGATCGGTGTTGTAAAGTAACTAACTAACTCGCTAACTAATCTAGAACTAATGTTGATCAATTCTCGAACAAACGTGGTTATCGTAACTTTGTGTTTGTGTGTTCGTGTGTGTGTGTGTCTTTCTCAACCCCACCAGAAGCGGTTCTATTTCAGATCGCTGTACATCTGCCTTAAATAACCCGTGTGGTTTTCTCTAGCACGCGTTTACAGCGCTACAACAATGCGCACACCGTGTTTTTGTCTATCGAACATCCTTTCGCCTTGTTCTTGTATGTATTCGTTTTGTTTATGTTGGGTAGTATGATCCTGCTGCTAGTTTATTCGGTTAGGACTTGTTTGCTTGTATACTCTAATTTCGTGATTTTTACATAATAATTTAACGAGTTTTCTTTAGTCAACATTGCGGATAGCGTTTGCTTTGCGCCGTCAATCTGCTCTACTTCAGTGCCATGGTCGCCTTCGTTTTCTACCTTGTTTTTTTTTTACTTGTTTTGTCATTCACCCTGTCACGAGTTTAGTTTAGTACACGTGTGTTTCCCGCCGCTCCTCTTACACCATGGACCTCCGCAAGACAGCAAACCCCAAGGGTGGCACTTCGTAATCCACTTCTTTGCCCCTTATGTCTTTGATTAAACTATTTTACAGCTTTCTTATATTGTTTTCGCTTAAACGTTAATTATCACATTTCATCGCGTCCTTTTACGGCTGGTCATTTTCTTTTAACGGTTTTCCACCACGCTCCCGACCCCGCTTCAACCCGGGTCGCAAAGGCCTTTGGGACCTTTACTCTCGCCTCTAACGATGCGCGTTTATTTACACACTTTTTGAATACGCAATTATTATTATTCCGAGCACCTTCTGGCCCCCCGGTGCTCGTTCAGTTCGTTGACGTAGTACGATCGATCGGTTTTCCGTTTTTCCAAGCCAACCCGCGGCCAAGTAAGCAAAACGTGAGCGTTTTTTAGCCTTCCCTGGGAACGCGTGTGCGGCTTTTTATTGTATCGTTTGCTAGCTAGTAAAAGTCGTTTAAAATTCTGGCATTATACGTGGAAATAACTAAACCACACAATGTAAAAAAAAATAAATGATCTACAATAGGAATAAAAGAACAAAGGATTTGTGTAAAAAATAATAATGATATAGAATGGAATCATCCTCTGAGCCCACAAGGAAATATACCTTCCCTCTGGCTTGGCTTGGTTCAACAATTACCTTAGCGGTTGATGACTAACGAAGATTCAACTCAACAGGTGCTCTGTGCGTATTTCCATCCGTAACAGGGTGAAAAGGAACTTCCTCTCCCAAAGGTTGAACAATTATTCGGTTCGGTTTACCAACCAACAAATATTAGAACGTAATAAAGTAACATTATCGAAAAACGGGGAACAATCGAGCCCCGGTGATGGAAAGTTTGGCATAAAACAAAAGCGAAACGTACGAGTTAAAGAATACCTAAGAATGGCGTCCGAGAAAAGGCATGCACATGCACAATACTTTGTTAGAAACTAGTTTGTCATACAGTTGACACGCTCACTCGTGGTACCCTAACCCCCGGTTGGATTGTTGGGGTTTGTTTGACGGGGTTTTCCAGGTGTAGGATGCATGTTGCTCCTAAACAGCCGATCGTCCTTCAAACCCGGCTTTGCCTATACGATCCCGTTTACCCTTTTCCTGTGTCTAGCTCTACATGTATAAGGCGATGATGAAACTAGCTATTTACAATTAAATTACACGGCTAGATCCTAGCGGAGGAGACCGTCCAGTGGCATTAAAACAGATTCCATCCGACGGGGCCCTAAAGGATGACCAAACAATGAACGCGGTCGGTGATTTTTTTGTATCGGTTAAGAACCACGGTAACGCCCAATGCTACAGATACAAGATTGATGTGCTTTTCGAGGATACTTCAAAGCACTGCGAGTGTCGTGTAGCAGCATATATTCAGTTCGTGCTTGCAGTAGCTGCCGCTTCGTCTGCTATTTCCGATTCACCTCGATCTTCTGACGCAGGCGTTGCTAATTGCTCTTTCTCCGGCTCACACTTCGTTTCCGTTTCTGTCTCCGTAACCGGAGGAACGGTGGAAGAGGTTACTTCCGGTACATCCGGTTCGGTTACACAATCACTATTGATGGCAGTCGTATTCGTTGCACTCGTTGCACACGGCACGATCGTTCGCTCTCCGGATGCACTGATGGGAGTGGTGACCTTATCCGCGCCGGAGGTGGACTCATCAACATCAGCAGACAGCAGTGGATCATCGATTGGAACGGTCGAGCTAGAAGAGACGAGCGTTTGCAGACCGGCCGTATTGTATTCCTTGACACCCTTCTCGCCGATCGGTACGTGCCGTGTGCCAATCTCCACCAGCAAGATCGTGTGGTTCACGTTCGAGCGGAAGTGATGGTCCGGATGGTTCGGCTGCCAGTAGTGCACGACGAGCCCTACCATCCCCTCCTGCGGGCACCAATCTTTCCACGACTGGCGGCCACCGCTGGCACGGAATTCTTCGTTCGGCCAGATCACGTCGATCCGGCGACCGAGATCAAGCGAGTCACAGATCTGTAACGAGTAATACGAAGTGAATAAGACATCATTCCGACCTGACCTTTTTTCGCTTTGAACACCGAACTAGAAGAGTAATGCACAGGGGCATCAAAAAACTAGAAGCGCTTAAAGATAGTCATCAAATATACTAAAAAGTAGTCGTTCCCAAAGTTATAGCATGTTGAAATAGAGCGGTCAAAATGACCGCTAAAAACATTTGGGACCGCAAGTTGATTCTCGGAACTAGTCAGACTTTAAGGAGAGCATTTTTTTATATTAAGTCGTTTTCGAGCGATTAAAAACGAAAATTACGAAGCGGTCAACATGACCCCTCTATGGATTCTTGCGTTATAGTCGAATGGAACTAACTCTAGCTGTATTAAAATACACACACTGAAATCTCCACAATTCAGAGGGCAACTAACCTGTGATGCATCAACAATAATAACCTTCCGGTTCAGGCCGATGGGCGGTGGACGAAGCTTCCAGTGTCGGTACGGATTAGCCGACGCTACCGCCGGCGTCTTGCCAAACAAATCCACGGTGGACGACTGTTCCGGTGGCGATAGGGTGAACATCAACGTTCCCGGGACACCCGGAATGCGACTTCCTGCGGCTGCCGCACCGCTCCCACTGGCCGTACCCGGCCCGCCGCTCGTATCGTCGATGTACCGCACTTTGAAACCCTCGACACCCGAAAACGATTCGATGAACAGACGCTGCTTGCGCGGCATCGTCGTACTTGGGCTGCCACCACCCGCCGTACTTTGGCTTTCATCGTCCGCTCCGGCCGAACTTTCGTTTCCGCTACCACCCGCTACCCCGCCGGAAGCGGACCCAACAGCCTCGCTCAGTACCTCCCGGAACGAGTCGCGCTTGTTGAGCTGCAGTGCGGTCCACTCGAGTCGGTCCTTGCTGGTACTGCCAAGGTTGCGCTTCGCTATCATACTCCTCTCGCGCACACCCGCTCCTCCCATCGCCGCCATCGCTTCCCGTTCGGCGTCACGCTCGCGGTTCAAAAACCCGGCCAGCAGCGTCGTACTGGTTGGCTTGTTGATGCTGGCCATACTGCCCCGTGCCGCGACCGCACCCGAGATCGACATATTCTGGCTACCGTACGACAGTGTGCCGGCCGTCCCGGAGAGCGTATTGTTCGGCGTCGGTGTGTTGCAATAAACGCCCTGCATCTCCGTCATCTCACCGTCGATGATCGTGGCACTGCCGCTACTGCAGCCCTCCCGACACCGCTGCCGAATGCGCTGCCAGCTGCGGATCAGCATCTGCTGGATCTTCTCCAGCGTGATCTCCCCGCCGACAATCCGGCACAGCTGAGCGTTCGTTTCCGCGTACGATGTGGTCAGCGGCGACACGTAGATCGGGTAACCGATCGGCTGATCGCACGACGAGTTGATTATATTGCGCAGCGCCTGTTTCGCGTTCTGAATACTGCCACGCTCCGGGTTCCGATTGCGCAGATAGATCAGCTCCTGCTGCTGGCCCGCCCAAAGCCCCCGCACACACTCGCGGTTCAGCTTGATGACGCGAAAGTTCAGGAAGCGCTTCGAAAGCCGTATCACCCGATACTCGTCCGACCCATCGTCCATGACGTGACGCAAGGCGAGCAGGTGAGGTGTCCCACGGAGGACCGCATTGCGCCACAGTGGATCGGCTTCGTGCGAAATGACCAGCTCCTTCGTGTGGAAATCGATGGCGTTGTACAGGTTGCTGTAGTCATCGTACTCATCCGGGCAGAGAAAGTGATCCTGATGAAGCTTCAACGACATCCGGACGGCCGGTGCAACGACACCATGCAGCAGCTCCATGTCGGCAAACACCCACTCATCGCGGGGACATGTAATGCGAAAGTCCCCCTTGAACAGCGCGTGCAGACCGTGCAGGAAAAACTCGACGTTACACGACGCACTGTGGCTGGCCGTTGCGAGCGTACGTCGTGCAAGCAGTGCCAGCGACATGCACAGCGAAGTCACCAGTGAGTCACGATTCTGTGGAAAGGATTCAAAAAGAAAAAAATGTATGCTGTAAAATCTTTCCGCCGGGTTTTCCTTCCTTCTACTTACCGAAACGAAGAATTGCTGCGTGTTGTTGGACGACCCATTCGTGGCCGTTGTGGTGGACGCACTTGCACCATTCGTCTGCGATGAGCCGGGTGTGGCCTCTGCACCATTCGAAGATGGTCCCCCAGCCATTCCACCGTTTCCATTGGTTCCACTCGATTCACCGCAATCCACATCAGCCTTACCGCCATCTGCACCCATCCACCCACCATCACCGGACCCGGCAGCCTTATCCTCCTTCTGCTCGACACCATCACGACCACCTTGACCCTCTGCTGTCCCCTTGTTCCCAGCGCCAACGCTCGTTGACGATGAAACCATACAGTTTCCTCCACCGGATGGGGTCGCGGCCACCGTTGTTGTGGTGTTGGTTGTTGCTCCTGCTGCTGCTGAAACATTCCCTTGTCCTTGCCCTTGCTGCGGCTGCTGCTGTTTGTCCGGACCACGATCGTGCGTGGCAGCATGAAGTTGTTGACGTTTTTTGTCACTACAGAACTGAATCCAATCACCGTACACACACCAAAAGCTGGCTCGCGTTATTCCGGCCGCCCGATAGTCGTAATCGTCGTCCAAATTGTTGTTGAACACCGGATCTAGGTCCACGAACTGCCGGTCCGTGGTGTGTTCGAGCGCTTCCTCGATCGCCTTTGACGTTAGCCAACGGAGGAGCTTCGGCGAGCGAAGTGTGTAAAAAATTATGCTCTGGAAGAAAAAGTTGCTGGTTAGTTATCGACAGGGAGAGAGATGATCATTCCAGTGAATATTCGAACTCACCTTAACATAGTACGAAATTAGAACCTTCCGAAACTCAAACACCTGCAGCGTTGCTGTGGCCGAGTTGTCCGAGATGGAGTATCCCTCCAGGACGTACTTGGATGCCATCACCTGCCAGGCGAGCCAGCGAGTCGTAAACATGGCATTAGCACTCAACATTCGCGGCAAATGGCCGATCGTACAGCAGCAACATCCTACAAAGGAAGAAAACCAATATAGATTAGCAACTGGACAATAATTGCAAACTATTCAATCATACCAATATTATCCTCCACCTCCTCTGAGATTGCTTCAACTTCCCGCTGCTGGCAGTAGGTACCACGGAACTCGAGACCGCGCATCTGAAACGTACACAGTCCGTTCCCCAGCTCAATGATGTGCACGAGACAGTTGAGATAATCCGAGGCAAGCACTGAAAGAGTGAGAAGGACCGGAATGGGTTAGAAATTTCACAAAAAATTGATCGTCAAATGAAATCGTCTTTAACCTTACCAAAGCAATCTCCTTGACTGACGTTTCCCCAGCGGCCCATCATCAAATCGCCACACAGCGAGTGCTGCAGCGAGCGGGTCAGGTGCTCGTAGAAGATGCTGTTGAGATTGTTATCGTCCGCACCGAGATCGCGCTCGAGCTGCGAGCTCAGCCGGGTGTTGGAGTGATCGATCCGGCGGGTATTGTAATCGCGCTCCCAGAACTTAATCGGGCGTACGTACGAGGTAAGAAATATGGCACTTCCTAAGGGCGGGGAAGAAGCGAATGGATTCATAAGTAAAGATCGCTTTGGAATAACCTTTCTCATTGGTACTTACCGAGGAATGGATTTAAGGGTGTCGATAGGACCGCACTGATCGCCGTCTGCAGGAAAAGCATCGCCGAGTGGGGTACACTGAACGGCTGGGCGAACGCATGGAACGCCGATCCCCACGTTATTTGCCACGGTGCGATATAGGTGACGACGAATTGAAGCTACCGGACGAGGATTGATAATAAAGATTAAATTTAAAAACACCATTGCGTGGCAGAGATGGCATCCTTCTCACCTTTAATAGAAACTCCGCCACCTTCCGGTACAGGATCGAAATGAGAAAGTAATCGAAGAGGAACGTCTCGCTGGACATTTTGTAGTCGAGGCGAAAAAATAGCACCGTAAAGATGAGTATGATGTACTGGCTGCCCACATCGGAATAGGCATTTCGAACACCTTTGAAAGGAGAATCGTACAAAGTTTATGGATGAAAATAAGAAATGCTCCCAGGTTGGAAAACCTACACCTACACCCCCGACTTACACTTTAGACTGCACACCACGATTAACAGCGTGCCGAGCGTTAGCCCGAACTTGTCCACAATCAGCACCGCATCGGCCGTCAGCGCACTGACAAAGATCAGCGGGTAGAGGATGTTCCGCTCGAAGAAACACAGCAGCACGTACATCGTCTCGAACCACATAATCTTCGAGAGGTTCTGCACCTCGAACAGGCCGAATTCGTCCGGTTTCAGAATCGGCTTGGCGATGCACAGCCACGGCAGGTGCTTGCGCAACTGCGGCACGATGTAGTGCACGAGAAACCCCAACAGGCAGGCGCCCGTGTGCAGCACGTAGTTAATTTCCGGCTGCAGCACCGTAAACACCGTACTGCAGTGAAGGCTAAAGGTGGCCAGCGACAGGACGGCGCAAACGACGGCATCGTTCTTTAGCCGGGCCGTCACCGTGTCCTGCAGTTTCCGGGGCAGTGGGTCGTCCAGCTCCTTCGAGCCACCACCATCGCCTCCTCCCCCTCGACCACCCGCCTCTTCGTCAAAGTCCCGGTTCATCTCGTCCGTCGAGCGTGCCGTCGATGACTCTGCTCCCGCACTCGATCGCCTCAGTTCTCCACCGACACCGGCACCTGCCCCCCCTTCGTCTTTGCCGTCGTCGCACGAATCGGACGATAGCTTCGAATCCGCCTTGCTCGACGCGTCCGAATCGTAGTCCGAGTGCGTCAACAGGTTCGACTTGATCACCGCCCAGAAGTACGTGAAGTCGCTGGTACAGCGCGACAGGTGATACGCCACCGTCACCAGGCACGCACAGTACATCGAGAACAGTACGTGCTGCGTACCGGTCTCCGATAGCGCCCCATAGACGAGCCCATACAGCAGCGTACATGCGACGATCGAGCGCACGACCGAAAGGAACGACGCGAGCAAACTGCACGAAGCGTTGCTCCCGAACAGATGCATATCGATCTGCTCCAGCGCGTACATCGTGAACGTGTTGATCTGCGGGAACAGACCCAAGCTGAACAGGAACGGAAACGCAAGGATCACCACCGACAGCACACTCTGCGCCGACTGGAGGAAGGTGATGATCGAGATTGGGAAACCAAACAGGACGATCGATAGCGGTGCTCGGGCTCCCCCCGCAATGCCCAGCTCCAGCTCGTACTCGCGCAACAGCCTGTGCACAATGAGCAGTAACGCGCAGCACAGACAAAAGTAAACCGGCCGCGAGTAGGTGACGGTTTTGTTGAACCCATGGATCGGCGAAGCGGCGTCCGGTTGGACACTCTTCAGCAGCGAATACTGACTACCGGCGATCACGAAGCAGAAGATGAACGCGTACAGATCCTCGTAGAACTTGAGGTACAGCACGAGCGAACCAAGCAGCGACACCAGCGTGCAGAGTGCAATCGCTAGCACCACCTGCGCCCAGCTTGTGTCACGATCGAACAACGCCAGCAGCTGCAGCCGATTCATCGAGATATTCAGGTGCTCGCGGAAGCAGAGGAACTTTAGTGGAAACCGATAGTACCGCTTCGGGCGTACCACCTTGGCGGCACTCACACCACCGCCACCGGTGGTCGTTTCACCGTACTGCACGACATCGATGGTGCTCTGGCCACGCGAAAGACTACAATCCGTCGACGCCACCAGTGCCTTATCGACGATCCCGCTTCCCGAGTTGATCGAGGCACTGTTAAAGTCATCCACCGTCGAAGACATCATTCCCACCGTAGCTCCCCCACCGGAGGCCGACGTTGAGGCGAGTCCACTTCCCACACCTCCGACCCCACCTACACCAGTTCCTCCACTGGTCGATGGACCACTGATGCTGATCGTACGATGGTGGTGATGATGATGCATATGCGAATGCGCGTGCAGATGATGGTTGAGCGTACTGAAGCGCTCCTTGATCACATTGGCCGCACAATGCAGCCACCGGTCGGAATCTCCCGTTACGTAAAAGTTCATCGGGACCTCACCGACACTGCCGGACATCAGTTCGTTGCAAAGCACACGTGCATTACCGTTGCCCGTGCCATTGCCTCCCGCAGCGGAATTGGCCATCGCAGCTATCGACTGTAGTCGGGCCTGCTGGTGTTGACTTTCCAATGTTTCCAAGTAATAGCTACTATTATTGTTATTGTTGTGGTTGTTGTTGTTATCGTCGTCCCGCCAAAAGTCTGCGCCCGGTGTGGCCACCGCACCGGTCGATGATCCGGACGCACCACCACCGCCCCCGTTATCGACACCGTCGGATGGTTTCAGCATACGCAAACGGCAGTTCAGCTGCCGATACGGACGCGTGGCAGGCAGTGGCACTGGCCGACGAAAGGTGAACCCATTGGCCGTTTGTTGCTCCGAGAGTGCGCTGTTTCCGGGCAGATAGATCGGTGGAATGGCCACGTCGGAACGGTAGTTGAGAAACGTAATCAACGGGGCGGCGGTTGAATTCTCCGGAATACGCTCCGCCGAAAGCCTCTGCGAGAGCGTCCGATTGTACGCCTTGCTGCTCGCGTTCGGATAGTTATCCTCCACGCTTAATCGACGCGCACCCATATACATCCCCCCGGACGGGGGTGTCGTCGTCTTCGGAATGGCACCCAAACTACTACGCTGTCCTAACGAAACCGTCCCTTCTGTCGAAGCACTCGCAGCTCCCTCGCCAATCAGCTTCGTCATACCGCTGGGGCCCGGAAGTTGCGGTTCCGATTCGCTACTTCCAACCGTGGCCGCATCGGACGCACCGCCTCCGTCACGAGCCGTTTGCTCCTTCACGATCAGCAGATCCTTCGAGCTGGCACTAGCCTGCTCCCAATCGCTCGACGAGTGGCACGTCATTTCGTCGAACGTTTTCATCGTCGACCGGAGTAGCTTGTGGTGCGGACCACCCTCAGTCCCACCCCCCGTCGTACTGATCGTCGGACTGGAGGACGTTTTCTTCACCTCGCTGGCTAGCTTCTGCGTCACCACCGCACAACAAGAGCCATTTTTCGCCTCCACAATGCTTCCTCCCGCATGGGCCGATGCCGTTCCGACCAGCTGCTCGGAGTTCGTTCGATGAGCCCGAGGCTCCAGCAGAGGCGATCGCGATCCGGCATTGTTTTCCGTGTCGGAATCGGTTGACTGAAGGCCCGCATCTTGAGCATCGAGATCGGATTCGTCCGCCGGATCGTCGAGCGCAATCACAGCCATCCCCGATGCGGGTAAACGTTGCTGTTCTTGCTGCTGCTGCTGTTGCTGTTGGATTTGCTTCTGCTGATGGTGCAACCTACGAAGTTGATCGTGTCGCGTAAGATCCTCCTCGCTGTCCGCTATCCGGCCGTGCAGTTTCCGTCCATCATCTTCCGCTTCCGCTTTGTGTTTGGCAGCTCCTTCGACTCGATCGCCACAGCTATTCACCTGATCTACAAGTGCGTCTTCGCCACCGTCCACATCCACAGCTTCCATCGCGCCATCGTCTTCCTCTTCGTCATCCTCATCGCCATCGTCTTCCTCCTCGTCTTCGTCCTCCTCGTCTTCCTCTTCCCGGTCCTCGTCATCCTCGTCATCTTCCAACCCTTCGTCCGAGTCCGAGTGAAGATCGAACCTTTGTACCGGTGTCTTATCATCCAGCGCCATCCTTCCACCGCTACTACTCTTGATGGGCGTACTTTCGTCCGACTGCTCCGCGATCGGATACACCGGTTCCATTCCGGCCCCTCCGCTCGATACTCCCTCATCCACCCGGGCCGGTTGACCATCGGCACCGTCGCAGACGTCCACCAACCCGGATCCACTGCTTCCTTCGTTGGACTTAGTAAACAAGTTCAGGTACGGATTGCGCGACAAGCTTTTGCTAGGCGGAGGCAGCACTGTGTGGCGCGGGTTTCGCAGCGTCTGCCCACCGATTACCTCCACACTGTTGGGGTGCGTTGGCGTGAGGTTGGGAATCGAGGCCGGACTGCAGCAAATCTCCAGCGCCGCGCTCTTGATCCTGCGCACCGACGTTAGCGAACGCGGCATTGGACGTCCCGTGGCACCACCGGCACCGGTCGTGTTGGTTGTGTTCGAGTGACGCCGCCGTTTACTGGACGAAGGGACACCTTCTCCGGTGCCCCCGTCATTCGATCCGTTGTTCCGTCCACCGCCACCACTAGATCCGATCGCTCCGGCGACGGCACTGCTGCTACTGCTCGCTACCGTTGGCAACTGCAAGGCCGACATGGTGCTACTCGAGTCCCTCCGGATCGGTGGAGTGGCCTGATGCAGCAGATACCCGGTGGTACCCTTCCCACTGCCGTTGGTCGACTCGTTTCCTCCACTCGGATCGGCGCTCGCCAGCTGTACGGCCGATTTCGTGTAGCTGTGGTCCATGTACAGATCTGGTTCGCGATTCTGCAGCGCCAGCAGATGATGATGGTGATGATGGTGATGGTGATGGTGCGAGAGCTGATGGTTGCGAAACAACGACATTATCGATTTGTTGCTCTGATCGTCCGAACTTAGGTGCCTTTGCAGCTGCATACCACCTCCCTCGTGACCCACACCTCCACTGCTGCCTCCCCGTTGACGGCGATTGCGCGTCCCATCTGACACATCTCCGTGTACCGTTCCTTCCCCTCTCCCAGCCCCTCCGCCCGTCGCATTATCCGCACCCATACCGAGCTTCTCGGAATCGAGCGAAATCTGACGCTGCAGCTGGGTGTTCATGAAGCGCTGCTTCCGCTTCGATTTGTACTGATGCCGCCGGAGCGACGCGTTCGACTGGGCACCTACCATGCGCGTACTACCCGGAAAGTGGTCCTTCGTGCGGCCACTTTCACCGCCACCCTTCGGTTGATCACCGAATTCGCGCGTCATCTCGCGCACGACCGTCTCGAGCACGAGCTCGGAAAAGCGCTCCTGGTTCGGCGTCGACAGCGAACGCTTGTGGGTGGCCGTATTGCACACGTCCGCCGAGTGCGTTTGCACCGTGTTACATCGCACGATCGACCCGCTGCCCACAATCGGACCGTACGGCGTTTCACTGTTCGCTTCCGCCACGTGGTTGCTCCGGAAGCAGGTGTCACTGCAGGCGGCCGACGCCGGGATCGAGTCATGCCTGCCGGCCGCCCCGCCACCACTCAACCCACTATCGCTCGACTCGGAGCTGTTCTTCCGGTGTACGTCCACCTTCAGGTCGATCGTGCTCGTCACCTGCTCCTGGTAGTCGATCGAGATCGCACTGTTGGCGTAGCTGTTCTCGTCGCTGTGCTGGTGTTCGACGGACGTGCGCGACGACACGTTGACCGGGGGTGTGCCCCCGCCGCCACCGACACCACCCACACCCCCGCCGCCCACCTGCCCCGTGCCGAGCATTTGCATCTCCATCCCCGGCTCGTCATCGTCCTCGACCGTTTCGTGCGGTACCTTCCCCGCTCCACCCGGACCGCCGAGCCCTCCGCCCACCAGACCGCTGCCACTGCCCGGCTTCTTCAGATTCGTTTCGGACAGCGTACGGGCCCGGTCATACATCCGATGCAGCGCCACGTTCACCGTCT
Organism: Anopheles coustani; assembly: GCF_943734705.1. Lineage (NCBI taxonomy): Eukaryota > Metazoa > Arthropoda > Insecta > Diptera > Culicidae > Anopheles > Anopheles coustani. The sequence continues at coordinate 13,357,787 of NC_071288.1, forward strand.
TGAAGAAGGTGATGATGATCGCGATCAGCACGCAATAGACGCTCCATACTGCTACGGTGGTGGGAAAGTACTGCAAAGAGAGAAACAGGCGCACCGTTACTGATAGTGAGTAATTTTTATTGACAAAATTATGGCCATTTTTATTATAATTCCCCACTAAACATGGAAAATGAACGCGGTGTCTCCGGGGTTATCGCACATTGCACCTCTCCGCTCCTTCCGGGTATCAGCCGAGTTGCTATTTTTAGCCACACGATTACTCATTCACCAACAAACAACATTAAACATAATGTACGCGCCACCACCATTCTGTGTAATGCAAAGCCCGGTGACACGGAAGATAGATAGCTTATCTACCGATGCAACTACCGGGGGGCGATTGGAACGACCGATTCGTTAGCTTCGGTGACTCGGCAGAACGCACATAACAACCTGAGATGTTTCAAGTCGTTTTTGTCAACATACAACCATAAATAGATGGCTGCTGAGAGTGTCAGTAGAGCGAGAGAAACCTTTGTATTGGAGGTATCCTATTTAATTTATTAAACAAGTCAATTTCGATCGTTAGGAGCGTTGTTGAACACTTATTCGTGTTTATAACTATAATCAACTAGAAAAGGTAATCACGGATTACTTTGAAGGGATTGAGCCTGTTTTTGACGTTATAATTAAAAAGGTAATAAACTCTTGTTACTAATTGTTGGTACATGTTATCACAACCCAAAGAAGACCATTAAACATTCATGCACTCAAGCATAAAACATTCGTCTAGAACAGAAGTCGGCAAAGTCCGGTCCACCAACTGATTTTATCCGGCCTTTTTTTAAAGAAAATTTTAATGTTTCATACAAAAAACCCATCTCAATTTTTATCGGCTTTGTTCCCGATGTCAGATTTGTTTTCTTCCCAAAAGTGAAAATTAAAATTGTTGAACAAGCTATATCTGTTGGTATAAGTTGAAAAAAAAAACAATATTCAACGAACATAAGTTTGAAAATGTTCAAAAAAGTTTAATGATAAAATTTCAAATATTTTATCTTTTACCACATTTTATGTAACTTTACTATATAAAAGATGATACTCCATTTAAAAGGGTACTACTTTGAATACATTAAGTCATCGCCCGCTTTCGGTTTCCTTTTTAACATCTGGTTCTTTTTAGGAAATGTATGCCGTCCCCTAGGCTAGAGCAATTTTTGTTTAAGAAATCCATTCAATATAAAACGTACTTCAATCATTCCTTCCTGAGGCCATCCTTTATCCATAACACTTGTCAGCATCAACATATCCAAAGGAGAATTTTTTTTTTTTAAATAAAGCAAGGGAACTGAAAGACCAGTTCTGTTGAGTACACAGTACTGTTAAACGCGTTACACAAAAAGGTAAACAGATAATCGTAAACCAACAAACGCATTTACAGGCGCGCTGCTAATACGTAGCAGGAAAAAAAAAACGGTGACATGTTAACTCGTTATCTTTCTCCACGTGTTGTGCGGACGCCTTGGCGACACACACCGCGTGTCCGTTAAGGTGGAAAAATCAACCAGAAATAATCGACCGCAGTCGCATTTCGTCTAAGTTCCGTCCTTTGGAACGGTCCCGGCCACTGACGCAAGAGTGCCCTCGTTAATCGCAACGGCCGGTGCATAACGATGTAGCACAAAGACACGAGCATACAACACGCGGTCCAGCCCAAGAACGGGTGGTGGCCACCGGATCGAGAGGACGCGAGAAATGAAAGTGCGAACAGGTCGCCACCACCGCGTGGCCATCACCATCATCATCATGTGCTCGGAAAGAGCGTTCCGAGTAATGCAATCGTCTCCATTCCTTCACCCGCACATTCGCCTCCGAACCGCGACCGCGTAGATGTACGGGTTCGTTGGTTGTGTTGCCGGCACGAATGCGTTACGGTGGGGGGGAGGGGGGGCTAGGACTAGTTTACGCCGTCGCGCTTATTACCGTCAACCTTCTCTCGGTGGCACACGGAACCGGACGACTCGGGGAGATGGTGCCATATTGCCGGTGGGCAGGATTTGGCGGAGGTTTTAGAAAGGAAATTAGAGAAGAAAACAAGGAGGTGCAAAATAGATTAAGCGCTAGTAACAGCTACGCAGTCACAGAAGACCCAGAGGGGGTAGAGAGAAAGAGAGAGTTTGTATAAACTACTGGAATACCGGTTGCCAGGAACTTATTTCGCGAACGTCCAACAACAATTGAAACCCACGAACATCGGTCGCATCTTTTTCTGGGTTGCTGGAAAAGGTGAATGAATGCAAATGCAAGTTCATAAAAGGTGAAAGATGTTTAACAATTTACTAATGGCACTTGAAGTTGATTTTATGGTTTATTATATTGTTCGTTGGTGATTGCATCTCCAACTGTTAAACGCATTTTGTTAATAGATTTTCCTGCACATGAACTTGCCATGTCTCTGGCATTACTTTAAAACGTACCACGTTCAAATTTATTTCCCGATTAAATATTTACAGAAAACCCCGTTCAGCTTGGTTAATTGTGTGTTGAATGGTTGAAGGAAGATCAATTCAACAATTCAAAATCCACGTCGTTTTAGAATGCATCCCGAACGTCTTGATAAAGAAGGTGCATATTATAAACTTCATAAATTAATTAGTTTTCACACATGGTTTGGAGACAATATGTTTCACATACATACACATACAACCCATTTGAAGCCAACCTAATACCGGTACGTTGTTGCACAGTAGCATCGGGATTCGACCTTGGTGCTGGCAATAGCAAGCAGCAGAGCAGCACCGAGACTCAAAACTGGCAGCTTCGCGAGCTTTGTCTGGGAAAAGTGCATCGCATCTAATGTCAAGAGCGAACCGTGGAAGAAACCGTGGTGATGGAATTAATTCGCCACGGTTTGGTGCGTGCAGGGCAGGCAGCAGCAAGTACGGTGGTATCCATTACTTCCAGCTGACGGTCGGATGTGCATTATCAATTAAGAGACCAAATGCGTTTTAAGCTCGAACGAACGAACAAACGAATGCATCGCCGACGAGAGCAAAATGCGGTGAATAAAAATGATAAAACTCTTGCATGAAAGATAGCCACCGCTAATCCTTCGCCGGGGCATGGGGTTTTTTTATTTCTCCATTTCGCTGTCCATCAGGGAACAAATCTTGCCGAATCATCGTCGCTTATCAGGCCCAAAAATTGTATGCTAAAAAGATAAGCGAACGCACGACCAAAAACTGGGGAGATGTTTCTCCTACGATGTAATCCATCGAAATGGAAGACGTCCCATTTGCGAAATCTGCCCCTATAACGCCAATATAGCATCACTGTCCTCAATTTATCCCCAACACCATCACCGGGTAGGGGTGAGCGATAGCGAGCTCGGCTCAAGAACCATATTATGAAACAAGGCCATGGTCAAGTGTAATAGCTTGGCAAAGGTGGCTCGCTGGCTGGCAGCATTAAGTAACCTACTACTACGAATCTACTTGAATCAATCGACACAGAAACAACGGTCGTCCGACACACGCCGCACCTATCTCCAATAATTACGTGAGCGTTAAGGGAGCGCGGGCGTACGTCTGTGCACTTCTCTCGCATTAATGCAAGTAGCAAATGCACATTCCCTTGCCTGCAGCTTCTGCATTCTGGTGGGGTGGTTTCAATTGTGTATACGCATGTTTCTTCCCGCACGTCGTCGAGTCGTGTGCCCATCAAATGTTGAACACTTATCGTCGACCTCTATTGGTGGTCAATTTTAGCAGATACTCGTTCTCCGATCGGACATTTGAACAGTGTTTGATGTGCCCTTCTTTCCCGTCGTCCCAGTTAATCGACATCACGTGAGAGCAAATACTGTTTGCCCTCCTTCTTTTCAGGGCCCTTTTTGAATCGAACCGTTTCTTTTCTCCGCCTCAGATGGGTTAGATGCCACTTTGTTACATTCGTTTAGCATCGGGAACACGCTGAAGGTCGGTAACGTAAATGAGAATGTTTGTCAATTGATTTGATGATCGACAATTACAAAGCCGTCACAGGCCACCGTCGGCTCCGATGATCGAGATGCTTCATCTTGAGGAAAAAAAAACATTCTACCACTTCCCCCGGCGTTTCGTACCGTGCCTTCTATGTGGCGGGTTTATAGCATGAATCATCTGCGACTGGCGACAACTTACCATGTAGATGATGAACGGGAGGAACAACAGAAACAACCAAATGTACAGATGGACGGCATTGCAGAAGACATTCTGATGCACGTCGTAGTACCAGCCACCGGTCAGGCTGGCGAGCACTCCCTGGCGCAGGATTTCCAACGTTTGCGAACCCATTGCTGCTCGTTCATTGCATACTGCTGCTCGGCGGCCACCGTTTGCTGCCGTGCCGTGGCCGCACCGTATCCGTCCCTGCTGCCGACCAGTGTTGTGTTACCATTCGTGTTAGTGTGCTACCATGCCAGCCACACGGCGCGACGGTCAACGTAGCTGTTTTGCAGCTCAGAACCGGATCGCGTTCGATTGACGTAGTCGCTCCGGATTTTCACAACGTTGCTGCTGCTTTGGATTTGAAACGTGGGCTACTTTGGTATTTCCTCTGACCATTCGTTTTGTCAGATCGAAAACAACAAACTCTTTTTTTTCTCGCTGGTGCCAACACACGCGCACGCATTCGCTCGTACGACCTCGACGCACTATTTATTTTTGCGACCCAAACACTGCCTCACACTTCACTCCACGAACCTCACAGCCAAAAGGCCTCGAAGGAGCGTGATGGCGTGTTGCCTCTTTCTTCTACCGCGGAACTAATCAACTTTCTTTCAATCGCACTCCACTTCCTGCTTACTGCTGGCTCACTCGGCATGCTTTAGCGCCGTAGTACCGCGCGCACTTCACCATCCGACCATTTATCCGAATGTTTTCGTACGTGCCCGCAAGGAAAAGATTCCGTGCACATCCACACGGCCTTCCCAAAACCGGACCTGCGTTCGACTTGAGATCTGCGATTTTCCTACCACCGCACGATGCACTTTCTCAAAAAACGTTGGCCGACCCCCAACCGAGAAGAATTCACTTGCTGGAGGAGAACGATCGCACCAGCGACGGTACGACGAACGGTGCTGTAACGCGCTGTTTTGTGCCCCCGGATTGAGACTGCTTTTCTTCTAGCCCGTATCGGGACGATTGCTGCTTGCTTTTACGACACCTTTTCCACAGGCGGACACTATTCCGATAGGGCAGACTACGCGGAACCGTCTCGGAGCGATATGCTAACTAAAATTAGATGACTAATATTCGCAGCATTACAAACTATTTCGCACACGGACTCGCTGAAACTCGAGGCTTGCTTTACTCCTTTCTTTTCTTTGACTGTTTCTTCAAGACTTTTCTTTCCGTCTTCTCGCCCCCCACCGCACTCTTTTCCGCATCAAAGTCCGCTGACAGCTGCTTTTTGACAGCGGCGGACTGTCAAAACCCCCCCAAGGTGCAGATATACGACCGCTTGTGTATACCTTGGGCTGGAAAGGTAAACAAGCACCCCGCGCTGCACACCGCAAATAATCGCACATCATCGCACGAAACTTATCAGTCGTTTTTTAAAGCGGCTCGTCGCTGTGAATTTTTCGTGATACTCACGATCGGCAGTGACCTCGCTCAGTGTTATATCCGTAGTTTCTTATTAGGTAAGTTTAATTTTATGAAAGTTTTGCTAGTTTTTGAAGGCAAAACATCAGATGTAAAGCGATTGTTTACAGCTGGGAGGGTAGCTGTTATCGTTCTTCCTCTTTTTTAAGGTGTCTTAAATTTTGGTTCCTGATGTACTGTACATGATAAGCCGTTTACCGAGGAATCTTTGTTTGACATTCGCCAGGAAAATTTTAAGAAGAAGGTAATACGCTACTTTGCGACGATTTAGTTTTACGCTATCTTACCAAACAAATATTCCGTTCACAGATACTCCCCATACTGCCGTTGACCTTGTGCCTTCCGAATTGTCTGGTGGCGGTGAACCGAAGCGAGAAAGTTAATTGGCTAGATTGATAGTGCAAGACGTAGCCTTCTCACTGCCCTCCAAAATGCCCTCGGACGTGAAGGAATTTTTACGCCAAGCAGCAATGCAAGTCGGCGCGGGCGGATCCGCTGGCTTCGTGGAGGTTTGCATTATGCATCCACTCGATTTGGTCAAAACGAGGCTGCAACTTCAAGCTAGTCCCGCTGCTGGTGCTTCCAAGTCTGCTGTAAAGTACCGCAATGAGAAAACGAATGAGATGATTCGTTATTTATTTCTCCATTCTTGATATTTCAGACATACTATAATGGTGTATTCGATTGCATCCGTAAGATGGCCAAAGCGGAGGGAGTCTTTTCGCTGTATAAAGGTATCTTACCTCCGGTGTTGGTTGAAACACCGAAACGAGCCGTTAAATTTTTAACCTTCGAACAGTACAAGCGATTCTTCATGTTCGGATCTGACAAAGCTACACCTCTGGTATGATAGATTACCGCATTGGGAAATATTCGACAACCACATCAAAACCATGTTTCGTTCTAGACTTTCTCCTTAGCTGGACTAGGAGCGGGTGTAACGGAAGCGATCCTTGTAAATCCCTTCGAAATGGTTAAGGTGACCTTGCAGGCTAACAAAAACAAGTAAGAATGAACATGCCGATGGCACGAAAATAAAATTAAAGCTTTAAAACATATTTTATCCATTTTCAGAATGGGACAGGTACCGACCACTTGGGCTGTTACCAGGCAGATCATCAACGAATCTGGCTTCGGTTTGAACGGGCTCAACCGTGGACTGACGGCTACCATCGGGCGAAACGGGGTGTTCAATATGATTTACTTTGGTTTCTATCACAGCGTCAAGGGCATTGTGCCCGAATATAAGGTACAGAAAATGGTTTGGTTTCATCAGATTGTACGTTCAACATCATCATCGAACTATGTGACGCATCTCTCGTCTAATGCTACATCACATCGAACAATTTGCCTCATATTCATCGTGTTTCATGTTTCGTCCGCTCTAACACAACAGCTGCCCTTAGAGTATGGTTAGGGAGAAATGGTAAGTGGTGGGTGATCTGTTATTTAATGTCAGTGATATTGTTTTCTGGTTGTGGGTAGTTTTTTTTTCTTTTGCTCCATCCCGTACTTGTCGTATCTAACCAACATGATCTGCCACTTTCTTTGCTTGAATGATCCGCTGCTTCCATTCGTATATTGCTTGATTATATAACGCAAAATTATGGCTTTCGCCAATCGCTTCTTCGTTACTAATATTTGTTCATTTCAAAATCATTCCCGATATTACTGTTTGTCCATCCAAACAATAGAAAAAGGTTAACTGCTGCATAACTAAGAACATTTAATATTGATTTAATCTGTATCAGGATCCCGTGCAAGAATTCCTGCGCAAAGTTGGTATTGGATTCGTGAGTGGAACCCTCGGATCGGTCGTGAACATTCCTTTCGATGTAGCAAAGTCTCGAATTCAGGTTTGTAGTGAACAGACTGATAGTTATGTTTTTTTGCTCCTAACCATCCCTACGTTGGTTGTTGTTTCCTAGGGTCCACAACCGGTACCCGGACAAGTGAAGTATCGTACCACATTTGGCTCGATCGCCATTGTCGCCCGGGAGGAAGGCTTTGCGGCGTTGTACAAAGGCCTCACTCCGAAGGTGATGCGTCTGGGTCCGGGCGGTGCAATCATGCTCGTCGTTTACGAGTATGTGTACGAATTTCTCGACGGGTACTTTAAGTAGTTGTATAACCGAGTAATGGGACATGCAATTAAAGGAGGAGTGCCACGAAGAGCATAAAACAACATACCGTTAGACTAACCCCAGCGGCGATCGTTTGGAAGTTCCTTGTTTGAACAAAACTCTTTGAAGATTTATCGTAAACGTGTTGCATTTAAATATTGAGTATTTCAGTCAGCTGTTTGCAGGGTTTTATATAAACATTTTTTTGTTAAACAAACTATTCCAGAACAAATCTTTAGGCCATGATATAAGTATTATTTTGAGGTGTAATGTTACAAAATGGATACCTGTATAAATTGGGTAATTTGTTGTTTTAAATAAAAATGTTTTCTTATTCAAAGTTGAACTTCGAATCTTTTTTAAACATCATAATGCGATCTTAAGCAGCGAAATGAGTATAAATAAACGTGTTACTACTTACGCTGGTTGCAATAAAAAAGGTTGACTAAAACGTAACTAATCAATGTTTTTATTTGTCTTCATTTTGTACAATTATGCTAACATCACGTTCAAACACTTCTTCCACTTAATATTAATTAAGCTGCTGTTCATCACGGTACCCCGTAGTGAAAAAGAATTTCTTTCATGTGTAATGACTGATATTTACAAATGGTGTGAGGATGAGAATTTGTCAAAACTCCGTTCGCTACAAACGGATGCTGCGGAAGGCTTCCGCCTTAGGAAAGATATTTCGCTAAAGGAAAGGTCCAACTATTAGTACCGCTGTCCCCGATAGTTGCCGAATGTTTGCATCTGGTAGGTGGATGCAGCCGGTTCGGTGTCGTCGTGGTACGTGACCAGATCGTAGGGATTGTCGTGTAGCTTCACACGGCTGTGCGACTTGGCGATCGCCGGGGATGCCGCGGCCGTCGGATAGTACAGTCGGTTATCGTACAGTGGCTGGTTACTCGGGTAGCCCTGGCTCGGCTGGACCTGCTGCACCTGGAACGGGCTGGCTAGCGGGAATTGAGCCTGCGCCGGGAAGAACACGTTGTTGCCGAAGTATTGCTGCGCGGGGAATTGCGCCTGGAAACCGGCTGTCGGTGGCCACACCGCTGGTGCCTGATGGACGTAGTGCTGATAGCTCACCAATGGGATCGGTGTCGGTTGGAATCTTTCATCCCCGAAACCGTTTCGCACATCAATCCGCGTATCGGAGAGAGTATTTACCGCTGCCGGATCGATTGCTGGAGCTGCTTCGGTACTGGATGCGCCGTCCAATTCTTCCTGAGGTTGATCTTCGGCAGCTTCTGGTGCAGGGGAGCTTTGATCGAGCTGCTCGGGTTGAGAGGACGATGCCTCGGGAAGTACCGTCGTTGCTTCCGGAAGTTCCTCCGGGAGTTCGGTGGGAGCAATCGGTGCACTCTCGGGAGTAGTCATTGGAGGAGCCTCTGTAGTCGTCGTTGTCGTCGTGGTCGTGGTCGTGTCCTCCGGTTCCGGCTCCTGCGTTGTGCTAAACAGTGAAACTCTCGTCGGTTCGAGTGCGTCCGCTTCGAACGCTTCGCTGTAGGGATTCGAAGTTTTCCGATCCTCAATCCACGTGGGAAGATCATGCTGCAGCGTGGGCTCTCGGTGAGATGTTGGCGAAGGCTTCTGCTTACCCCCACTGAAACCAGAGAATTTGCCTGCCGATGCCTTCAGAATGCTGGTCAGGGGATTCGCGAACACATTGTCCTGCTTCGGTTCCACCTTCTTCGTACCCGCACTCGCACTGGGGCCACTTAGGCCAAGAAATTGAACAAAATGGTTCACCAAAAACTGTACAGTTCTCCGGTTGCGCCGGAGGGCTCGCTCTTCGTCACGTCGATCGTCGCACAAACCACCAGGGACAAGGATGGCCAACGCGGCCAGGACATACAGCAGCACCACACACTTCATCGTAGAGCAGTTTTTCAAGGTAAGTTGCACAAAAATCTTCAAATTCACAATTGTCCCAAACACCCTCTGGCCATCTGAGGCGTTAGTTA